>NW_027312276.1:0-33325 GCF_040954645.1 Diabrotica undecimpunctata | reverse complement strand
ACGCGCTATCTCAGAGTACATTTTATTATTTTTAAATCCATTTGCGTTTGCGTATTATCAGCACAGTGCACGGAACGTATTATTTGGATAAACCTGTCACGACGCATTGCATCCTTCACTATTTTATTGGAAATGTCTACTCCATTGTCCCAATAAAACCTTTTTCCAGGAAGGCAATTGTATCTAGACACAATCAAAATACCCAAAAAGCATCATTTGAGCTCGTCCAAGGTAATCTACGGATCAGGACAATTCACAAAAAGAGCGTATTTTCTGGTTTCGTCTAAAATATGGCCTAGCATTTCGTTATCGAAAAACAACTCAAATAAATCTGTAAGGCTCATATTTTTAAATTGTGAGTAGTCTGCTTTGGAAAAGTCAGATGTTTTTACAAAATCTCCACCGATCCAAGTTTTTTTAGTACACTTTTTTCCCTTTAGTGATTTCAAAAAACCAGTATTAAGTTCTGTATGAAGTGGTGAAATAAGTGGTGTTTGCTCGTCTTCCATCTCATTAAAAACACCAGTCTCTTCTGGTGCATCATCAAAATAATCTGGCTCGGCTTCTGCTAATAATTGTCTTCGGGACAGGTTATGTAAAAATCCACCATTATCCTCATCAGCCGAATCTTCATCAGTCAAAACATTTGGATTGGGTGGACTTTTTTTGGGTTTTTTGTTAATAAGCCAGGTTGCCTGCAATATTTTTTATGTTATAACCTACTTCCTTAACTATATGAATAAAAATTTAAATTGCCGGAAAGTCTTAATAGTAAACTAATACAACTACTTACTCAAATCTCGGTTCCATAATTTGCACATTTGTTAATACGTATGAATTCACACAACTACACTATTCTTTCGCTCCAAAGTGTGAAATGTAACACTGTAACAAATTGAACACACTGATCTAGTAACGAAAAGTTAAACTGCGGATAGATTTCTAGCGTTAACTTGAGCTACAATTAACATTAAATGATGGCGTGTTTTCGTAACCAATTGGTCACACAAGGCTTTGATGGGTTACTAGTATTGGTCTCTAGCCTCATATAATCACCACCATCATCTAAAATAACATCAAAATTTTAACCAATCTACCTTTCTAAATATAATAAACTGAAAAACGTTCCTTTTCTCAGAAATAACCAGGCCACAAGAATCGCTCGTAATAGAAACATCAAATTCTTGTTCTTCTTTTTTTTTTCAAAGCGTCTATTTTTTTAATCTACTTAAAAACCCACTCAAATTTTTTTTCAATTTAAATAATCAGACACTTTAAACAAAAAATTTCTGGACACGTGTTAGTCGTAATATCAAACCAAACTGAACGATTTTAGGTGAAATTCTTTTCTGCATGTAACGTTTCATACGCGCCTAGTAACATAAGTCGACTTAAGTGTTTATACACAAACTCAAGTCGGTATTTTCTCAGTATGATTATTATGCACACTTCGCAATAACAGCTGTAAAAATGCATACTAGACTAAAGTGGTTCAAGCCGATGATAGTATTACAAATTACCTACATTTTTTACAAAAAAAAAATGTAGGTAATTGTGTGCCTACTCACCTTAGTCACAGATTCATTTGTATATGAAATAACGAACTAGTATGACATAAAAGTTTGTATACACCGCGGGTATTAATAGATGTATATGCCCTCGGGTGACTTACAAACCACCCATCGTTGCCCTCTGGGCATGAACATCTATTTAATGCCCTTGGTACATAAATAACTATTATGACTCTTATTCATTATGTAACTTAAGTTGTACAAGGGGCAATAGAGGGTTACGAATGAAAAAACCGCCGAAACTTCTGTAAAAACCGTATGTTTTTTTACTGAAGGTATATTATATTAACGAAAAAACTAGTGCTATTACGATGACCTAAACATGATTAAAGTGTGCCTATTTCCCTGGAGTTTATGGGTAAATAATATATTATGTATATAATTAAGAAACATCGTCGATACACAGCTAAAATACACTAGCTATTACGAGATAATGGATTTTTAAGGTTTTGCAATGTCATGAAAAATCATAGTTTTCAAAAGTCTTAATTATTTTTTTATAAAAAGCTTAAATTGGCCATAGGTTATACATTTTTTTTAAAGAAATATTTTTGTTAAAATAGTCACATTCGTTAAGCTGGTATTAAATATCTTTTTATTGCTTTGCACTTGGGCGAACTGAAAAAAAAATGAATAGCATTACATCAGTCTACATTTTATTGCCAAATTAAGTTATGATCTACAAACAAATATAAGAAGCATCTAAACATATTAGCAAAGACATAGTATTCCTAAAAATTAATTTTGTCAACAACACAAAACTAATCTTCTTCCGAATCTTCGCTGAAACGAGGTTCTGGGATATTATCTCTAACAGTTTCATATACCTGCATAGAATTAAAAAACCTGCATTATGATAACTTTTTGGTATAGTTATGTCATGACACATTTTTTGTAAGTCTTGATATTTTGCGGCTGAAATGCACAATTCACTGTTATAACAAAATACAAAACATTTTAAAAACTGTTTTCATTTTAATTAGTCTTTAGTAGGCGTACAATAAAATATAAAATAAATTAAAGATCTGTGGTGACCTTTCAAGTATTTAAACAATAATTTAGTAAGGTAGGTCTCCTAAGTTTTCCGAGGTTTGACGACTTAATAAAGTTTGCTATGACTTTAATCATGTTATTGTTTGTGAACTCGTTTTAGTCATTTTATCTCTTTTTTACAGGGTCCTGGTAAGGCTGTTCAATATGTTGCAAGCATACAAAATTTTGGATCTCATTATCTATGGATGTTAGCAATTACTTAGATCTGTACTATTTCTATATTAGCCCAGTCTGGTTAAAAAAAAGGTCGAAAAATCTTTCGCAGATATCTGAAGCTTTTAAGACATAGGTGGGGGTATGACGAATAGATGAAAAGATACTCCTATTTTTATCTTGCGATTTTTTTTAACAATAATTTATGGTCACAATTTGATTTTTTATCTATAAGTTTTTTTCCTTATATTTTAAATAAACAATATTTATATCATTTATTTATATCAAGAATATCTTTATTTTCCCGTTTTTTCAATTAAAATTCATAAATAATTTACGAGATATTTGCAAAAAAGCAGTTTTTTTGCACTAATTTATAAATTGTATTAATTTTTTTATTACCAAAATAAAATATTATTGTTACATTTAAACATCGATGAATTACCGTCTTTTAAATTTGTTTGAAATTTCTTCCCGATCGGTCAAGTAGTTTAAAAGTTATTTAATTTGTTTATCCCTGAGGCTAATTATTTAAACTATTGAGCTTGCCCTATGCATGATGCTAGATACATTTAGCAAATTTCATAGGATTCTTTAAGACTTACGACTATCTCAGAAGTTAAATGCATATTGCGTTTTTATCGAAATTATTTACAAAATAATTGTTTGAAAAAGGGGTATGTTTTTTACTATAAACAATTGTAATAACTTTTATATTTTTCAAGCTACAGACTTGTACGTAAAACCATTGGATAGCTGGTAAAAAAACTCACATTAAAAAAAAGAAACCTTTTATAACCAATAGGGACGAAGTTAGCGACTATTTATTTTTTAAATCATATCTCCATTGTTTATAAACATTAAAAAGTAAAATTTGCACAAATTTTGAATGAAAATCTAAACTTTATATTGAAACTTATAGCTATAAAATTTATCCATTTTTTCGAAACTTACAGCCTTTCGAACCGAAGTTACTTTCGAAAGATCGACATAGGAAAGTGGAGCGGAAACTGTTTTAGTTCCTCGCTCCAAAATTTCGTCAGTCTCAGTGTAGTGGCTTTAGAAAGCAATATACTTATACTTCTTTAAGTAAAATGTTTTGTGTTTTTTGAACAAAAAAGTTTTAACTAAAAGAAAAGGAGAAAATATTCTGCTCCCTCGGTACAGTTACGTTTGATGACCACAGTGATTCTGAAGATGTATATTTTATAGACTGACTTAATAAGTGAAGACAAACAATCTGCAACAAAAAGGCTTAGAGCTGACAGTAAAGTCGAATGAATGAACCAAATTTTAACTGTTAAACCAATGTTTGTAAAGAAAATAAAAAAAGTAAAGTTCAATAAACATTGCAAAATTTAATAAGACAAGTGATGAAAAAATAGACTTATTTTATCAAAGCAGTAACGCAGATTAGATTAATATTGTATATCGTATTTGTACGAAAAATAGAATAAAAATCAATATTGTTAATTATAAAAATACAAACAATTATAATTAATATAAGGAATATATTAATATATTGTGTAAAAAATTACCTGAAATTTAATTTATAAAATATGTAAGTATTATTACATCATTGATATTGATGGAGGGTGAAAATTATGTCATCATTATTAATGCTGCGACAGAGTATTCCAGCCAAATTAAAAAAAAAGTAAGTATTTACGGTGAATTTCAAATGGACTCAATTTTTCCGAGGTTTCCCATAATTTCCGGCCAGTGAACACTATGTAGTTATTGATATTTCAACGAGCTACCCCAAAATAAAAAAAGGGGCTTTCAGCTGTAATGGAAGCCGAGATAATGTAAATTTTTCCTACGTGTTGCAATTTGAAGTTTCGATGTCGAAAAAGAAAACAGACCTGAAACAGTTATCCTCTTCACTTTCCTATGTTGATCTTTCGAAAGTACCTTCGTTTCGAATGGTTGTAAGTTTCGAAAAATTAGATGAATTTTATTTCAATATATGTTTCAATATAAAGTTTAGATTTTCATTTAAAATTTGTGCAAATTTTACTTCTTAATGTTTATAAACAATGGAGATATGATTTAAAAAAAATAGTCGCTAACTTCATCCCTATAGGTCATAGAAGGTTTTTTATTTTTTGATGTGAGTTTTTTTACCAGCTATCCAATGGTTGTACGTACAAGTCTGTAGCTTGAAAAATATAGAAGTTATTACAATTGTATATAAATAAAAAACATACCACTTTTTCAAACGTTTATTTTATAAATAATTTCGATGAAAACGCAATATGCATTGAACTTTTGAGATAGTCTAAGTCTTAAAGAATCCTATGAAATTTGCTAAATGTGTCTAGCATCATGCATAGGGCAAGCTCAATAGTTTAAATAATTAGCCTCAGGGATAAACAAATTCAATAAATTTTAAACTATTTGATCGATCGGGGGGAAATTTCACACAAATTTAAAGGACAGTAATTCCTCGGTGTTTAAATGTACGTATAACATTTTATTTTGTTATTAAAAAAGTTAATTAAACTTATAAATTAGTGGAAAAAAACTGCTTTTTGCAAATATCTCCGTAAATTATTTATCAATTTTAATTAAAAAAACGGGAAAATAAAGATATTCTTGATATAAAAAAATGATTCATTATGTTTTTTTTAAAATATAAGGGAAAAAACTTGTAGACAAAAAATCAAATTGTTACCATAAATTATTGTTTAAAAAAAACGCAAGGTAAAAATAGGAGTATCTTTTCATCTATTCGTCATCTAGTAACCCCCACCTATGACTTAAAAGCTTCAGATATCTGCGAAAAATTTTGCCATGAAATTGATGATTTTTGCATAACCAGACTGGGCTATATATATTTTATTTAAATTTGTTAATATTTTTTGCTTTTAATCTTTTCCTGCTTTTAATAAAATTCATAAAGTACATTTGCTCTACAGTTTTTATGGTTGTGGTAATAGGCTGATAATTCAATTTAGTTAAGCCTTATTGTCTGAAAACTAAAATTTAAAATAATATCTTTTGAAACTAAACTAAGATATTTGTTCACAGCTTGTAATGAGATATATTGAAATAATAATATATAATGGCGAAAGGGCACCATTTTCGCATCAAGGAAATACCATTTGAAAGCTCGTTTTCAGATCTGTCAGTGACACCTGTACAATTAAACGTTTTTGATTATGTTTAAATCTGTTTTGCAAAATGCCACCCTTTCACCACTTTTATTAATCACGTCACGAACTCTACCTCCACCAAACACTATGAAAAGCTCCTTAGTTCAGATATTAAAAACTTTTTTTTGTAAGTTCATTTATGTTGTGTTATATTAACCCTTAACTACTATAAGTCAAAAGTAATTACATAAGTATTATAAATGGGCCTATAAGACCCATTTTTTTATATAAAGAAAACAAGTCTTTTTTTTATATTTTTTTTATATATAAACTAAGATTTTATTCTTTGCATTTTTTCTATGCTTGAACACAGCATTGTAAACATACAGGCAATTTACACTCTGCGCAAATATAGTTCGTTTTTCTGTTTTTGTTGACTGGACAGAGATGACATCTCTTTTTTTTCGATTCTCATTGGCTCGAGGAGGCTCAGGAACACTTAAAAATTTAGTGCCAAGAATATCTGCCGCAACAGCTGGAATTTGTCTGGGTACATTGGAGTTATATATTTTTCTCTTTATGTGTGTAATGTACAAGCTTTGGGCTAATTTTTTTATGAATTTTTCCCGAGGGATAGAATTTCCTTGTCTATAATACCGTCAGCAGTATTAGCGCGAATGGTACCTTTTAAACCAGACAGAACTGTTACAATACTCCCTTTGAGAGCTTTAGTTCTTTTTGGAGAAATTTTCGACCATTTTGTTTTGTCTTTTTCGTAGTAGTAATTTCTTTGCTTTTTTTCTTCCATTACGTCTTTATTTTCAGATTGTTCGGTCTGTTCACTAGCTAAAGTTTAAATCTGCTCTTTATCTGATGAATCCCAGTCGATATCACTGACCGAATCATTATCGCCAAAAATTTTATGGTCGCTATCGCTTTGATCTGTGCCATCGGCCATTAGGATGATATTGGCTTCTGCAGCACTCACTAAAACATTTTTTTAAGATCACGCCAACATTGACGCAACATTTTCCGGATCTTCAACTCAAAAATCCTCACTTTAAAATAAGGCATCAATATCTTCGACGGTAAGAGGTTATTTCGAGAAATTTTAAACTGAAAGGAAGAAAATACATCTTATATTACGTCTAAAAAATCGCTAGTTCCAAACAAAATTTATGCACTCTTTACTATCGTATTTTTAGACTAAATAAGCTGAGAATAGCCGAAGCCCAAGCCAAAAACATCTTAAGTTATGGAGAGTGCGTTGTTGTGGATAGTTCTGTGGGTCTGACATATCCAGATTATGGTAGCTGAGGGTTAAATAAATACTAATAAAAAATGAAAAACTCACAGAAGACACAGAAAACCTAATGTAAAAAAGAAGATAAATGAATTATAAACACGCAACGAACTTTACAGAGCTTAAGAATTTAAACAAAACCATTTTTAAAGCCGTTACTAACGACATAATGAACTTTAACACAAAAAACAGGTAATAGCATAGAACAAGACAAAAGCCTAAATGTTCTAAAACGCAAGTTGAAGACATAAACGAAGAATATTTAAAGTTAACAAATAAAAAAGTACATGTTATACGAACAACAAGAAATCCTAAAAATCATCGAAGAGTACTACAGAACATTATATGGTCGAGATACTCACATTTTAGAGGTAGAAATCACAGCAATTCAAAATCAAAAGCGTAATTAAATCAGCGTTCAAAGTTATAAAGAACAACTAAACACCTAAAGAACATGGCATTTTAACACCTTGACTGCGGCGGTTAAATACTTAATATACTAGTTCTTGCGTCACATGCCTCCGGAGATACGTTATGGTTTATTCTGTCTGTGCGTCACATGTCCCCTATGGCATGTGTGTACATGTAAGTACTTTATGCCCTCTAGTACACAGAAATATAACTTTTGCATATATTACATACCGGAAACTATTAAAGAAGTAGTAATCTATTTTCTTCTCAAACAGGACATGCCGCCAACATCCGGTGTAGCACAGACAGCTAAACAAATTTTCTCTTGGACTTAATTAGATAAAATTAAAAGTGATTATAAAACCAAAATACTTTATATTAAAATAAACAGAACAAACGCATTTTAAAATTGATTGGTAATTTCTGCATCTTCTTAATAATTATGTGCCTTTTTAAAACAAGGCAAATAGTATCCATGTTGACCAGGGCAATTGGAACAAAAAGTTATGTTCCTACGAACTTTTTTATCCCCTTCACGGTAACTTAAACCTGAAGATTTTAATACTTGACGACAGACTCTACATAGCTTTCGTCGTTTCCTTCCAGGTCCTTCAGGTTTGGTAAAATGGACTCTTTTCTTTTTTGGAAGTGGTTTTTCTTCAGGTGATTATACTATATTATAAGCTACCTGACATATTCCTAAAAAAAATTATAAGAAAGAGATATTAAAATTAAAACATATTTTTTTTCTTACTATTACCATTTGAAGCTTCGACATAGCACTGTATGGTAAGATGATATCTGGTCAGAATAGAATAGTCTACGCCATTCTTTGTAGAGTTGTTATTAATTATACATTATACATACGTACATTATACATTTCGGTCTCACAATATCCTCTTTTTGCCTATTCTGCTTTCCTTTTGGAATCAACTGTTTAGTATGGACTGAAACACTTGAAATCATTAACACAGGTCTCTTTATTTTATTTTTATTTTATTTAGCGTATGGACCTTCACAGTACGATAAATATACAAATACAATAATATATACATATATATTAAATATATTATTTAAACACTAAAGATAGAATGAATGACACTAAATATTAATGTCCAATTTACATAGCCATTCAATTGCTTCTAGGGAACATTTCGCAAAGTCCTGGAGGATTCCACGGTTAGCACGATTCAAGCAGTCTGAAACACAATGGCTTATGGTCTGTCTAGATTGTCCGCAATCGCACTGTGGACTTTCTGCACGACCCCACCTGAACAGCGAATCAGCACATTTACCATATCCGGTACGTATACGATTCATCTTACGTATACAGGTCTCTTATTCATCCACTTAATAAGTCCATCTTTCTTTTTTCCAATGACCACTGTTTGCTTCATCTTCTTAGACTGGTTAAAAATAGGTGTTATTCTTTTTCTGTTTTCTCTTAGAGTCCCACAGTACATCATATTTTCTGCTAACAATCTTTTAATAAGAGACATTCCTAAATAAAAGTTAACAGCAAATATTATTCTGCCAGCTTTATCTGTGATACTCTGAAGTAATTTTAGAACAACTGCTTCAAAGTGTACTACATTAACTGGTTGTTGTTTATTATTTCCTGTGTAAATACTTACATTGAAAGTATAGCCTTCAGGAGAACAGAGTTTGTATAGTTTCACTCCATATTTATGAGTCTTGGTGGGGATGTACTGATGAAAATGGAGTCTTCCTCTGAAAGGTACCATATATTCATCTATATCGAGAATGTTGTCAGGCTCCATTATTCTTTGAAAATTTTAAATCAACTTCGTAAGTAAATTTTCTATTTCGCATAATCTACTAGTGGTATGAAATGTCTCATTATTTTCAAAATGAACAAATTTCAATAAAAGCAAAAAAAAAACGGTCTCGAGTTAAAACTTTTGCGATGAATTTGTTATAAAATATATCATCTTTAAAACAATATAAATTTAAATGTGGTACCTGAGTGATACCCATTTCGATCATTACCCCTAGGAAGGCTCTTATTTCAGTTTTATTTGTGTCTGTTCATAAATTTAACCTGAATTTTCTTGAGTGTCGCATCCTTAACCGTTGAACAGCATAAATGTTGGTTACATTAACAATAATATCCAATATTTCATCAGTTACGAAATGACTAAAAACGTATATTGGTTTCTGTACCGCATGCGGTTCAATACCAACTAATATAATATTCTTTTTTACTACAAAATCGTCATCTGATAGAACATCTGATGGAACATGAAACATCATCTTATTATTATCTGATGGAACTTGCTCATATGGTGTAGTAATAATGTCGTTATCACTAATCAAGAATTTAAAACGGAGGATGAAGAAGATTTAGGAAAACAACTTTTATCCAGCAATGAATCGTTACTGTCAAAGGGCTGTTCGATACTGTCAGCATTAGATGAAGATTGAGTTACTGTCTGCTCATTCTACATATTCAGTTCATCAGCCTGTTCGTTATCCATTCCGTGCTCTATTTTTGTTCGTATAAACTGTTGTTCGTTTTCAATAATAAAATTTTCATGACTTTAAATCTACCCTGTATTATCATGTAATTCATTTAGAATAATATTTGTTTCAGAACTTTGTCCAAAGTTTTTATGATCACTGATTGTTTGCTCATTTGCAACCTATCACCTTTTATTTTACCATATCAAGCCTATATCTTGCTCTTTTCGACATTTTAAAAAGTACTGCTCACACTTCAATGAACTATAATAAACTGGAACTGAATATATACAGCGACAAATACCAACAAGTTGAAACGAATGGCAATGACACATGCCCCCAGGGTCTGTGACGCATAGTAACAATAAATTTTTGTTTATGTGCGGCACATGTCTCGGGGGGCAGGTCTCATATTACCGACATCACCAGCGAGAATTAAAAATTTGC
Source organism: Diabrotica undecimpunctata (assembly GCF_040954645.1). Taxonomy (NCBI): domain Eukaryota; kingdom Metazoa; phylum Arthropoda; class Insecta; order Coleoptera; family Chrysomelidae; genus Diabrotica; species Diabrotica undecimpunctata. The sequence goes on along the minus strand of NW_027312276.1, from coordinate 22,808 downwards.
TATTGATAGCTAATTGTTACACTTAAAACGATGTACAAATAACATTTTTCTCGCTACAGCAAGATGCGACGGTTTGACCAATTTTACTACAGCACAGTTGAAAAATTACGCACATGCCCCTGGGGATACATGACGCAGTCAAGGTGTTTAGCAAAATAATAAAACTAGGGACAAATGCGTCATAAAAGCTTTAAAAACTCATTGGTGAGATGTGAGATGTGAGATGGTGAAAATGGAATAGTGGCATCACGACAATATAGCATAAAGAACGAGATGTAACGCAAGTTGTAATTTAGAGACCTGTCACCTTGAGAGAGAAAGTTATAAAACACAAAAAGCCCTTTATATTATAATTTAATTGATATTATTATGTGAAATTTGAAAAACCATTTGACTTAGTCCAGCATAGCTCCAGAGCTCCTACATAGTGCAATATTCATCATAGGTACATAACTCTTCTTTGGAATAGCTAAACAAATACATTTCGCTTGAATAATGCAAGAAGCCACCATCTATCCTAAACTATTTACCGCTTTATTACAGAGAGCTATGAGAAACAATAGTTGGAAAATATTGGAGTCAACATAAACGGGAAGTTTCTGAACATCTTGGTGTTTACAGATGACATGGTCCTTATTGCAGACCGAGTAGATCATGCCTGCCAACTTCTTTAAGACCTACAGAGCCCTTGTACATAAGTTAGCCTTAAAATTAACTTTTCCAAAACATAATACATAACCAACCTTGTACTGGCCAAAAACATTTTAACCTATGGCAAGAAAATTAAACAAATTTTTACCTATAAGTATCTGGGCTACGAGATTTAATTAGTTTAAGAGAATCAAACAGCAGAGTTAAACAGGAGAATGGGACTAACATGGGCAGCTTATGGAAAACTGCGAGAAGTCCAAAATTAGATACTTCCACGTGCTTAAAAATGGAAGTCTTTGATCAAAGTGTACTCCCAGTTCTAATGAATGGAACAGAAACATTGATCCTTACCAGAAAAGTAATCAATAAGATTACAAGTGGCACAGAGAGCAACGGAGAGGTCAATAATGAATATATTTCTTAAAGACAGAGTTTTAAATAAAATAGTTAGGAGAAAAACTGGTGTTAAGGTCGCAGTTCAAAGATTTACAACGTTAAAGTGGAACTTTGCAAGCCATGTTGCCAGAGTCAGAGATGAAAGATGGAGAAAATTTGAAGTGCGTCGTCGTCTATTAGTTTCAACAATTCTACAGGAATTTCATCTGGTCCTGCAGCTTTACCCCCTTTTGTATTCCTTATAGCATACTCTACCTCGCTTTTTAGGATTTCAGGCCCTGTGGACTAAAAACGGCTAATTATGGTGATAATAACTACCAGCAACAGTTAAAAGATTAAATACTTTAGTTAAGGTTAGTTTATATACAAAACTTTATCTAAGAAACCAATTAATATAATAAATAATAAATGTAATACATTTTAAGATCTGTTAATAAATTATTATAGATTATTGTATGCTTTAAAAAATTCCTTATATTAGGATTCTTCTGGACCCTGTACTTTTTGTCTCGGGTATTTTTTTTTATCTTAATAAGTGCCTTTAAGGAATTCTGTGCGGCGGATTACCTGTCGAGCGTTATTCATGGCCACAAGCGGTCTTAAACCGATTTGAGAAGTAATATTTTCTGAAATCGAACAATGAATGTAATACCTTTGTGAAAACAATTCTCCGTAGAAAATATAACTGTTTGTACGCCTGACTAGTCGACCATATCAACATGTGAAAATAGTTCGCTTTGCTCATAAGCTGCATTTAATATATTTTTTCACAAAAGGATTTAAAGATTTGGTTGGTAAAGTATTTGTTTCTATTTAGTTATCAGCATGAAAAACACAAAGATAAGCGTTTTTCTGAAGCTATTTTTTTGTGGAATCTTAATAACCTTTAGTATTTTTAATTATTTTTTTACCAATAATATAATACAATGCACATATACTGATAGTGTTTTCTACAAAACATTCACTTACAGAATCTTTTAGTTTGGTTTTAAAGGTGCAATTCTATTCATAGAACAATTTTCCATCAAAATGTCAAAAGCTGTGAAAGCAGAAAAAGAAAGGTCATGGGGAAAGTTTGGACTAAAAATGACAAATAATTATAGAGAAAACCAAATTCTCTTATATGTCGCATTAAAACAGCTCAGACAAAAGAAAGAACACATGATGCCGAATATAAAAGACAAGAATGGAAAGGTAATAACAAAAGAAAATCAAATAATGGAAAGATAGAGAGAACATTTTAAAGAGCTAACTCATACAGACGTAGACAACATAGTGGAGATACAAGAAATTAATCAAGAACAAAAAGTAGAACCCATAACAACAGAGGAACTAGAAAAGGCAATTGAAAGAGTTAAATTAGGCAAAGCACCAGGCAAGGATGATATCACCCCGGAAATGATAAAATTCATGGGAATAGAGGGAGTGGACAGCATGAAAGAACTAATGAATGATATCATAAAGAGAGCAGAAATACCACAGGACTGGAAGAAAGACATTATACTACCAATGTACAAAAAGGGCGACAAGAGAAACTGTAATAATTACCAAGGTATATATCAAGTATTCCTGGGAAGGTATTCGCAAGAATAATAGAAACAAGAATAAAAACCCAAATAGAACCAACTATGGAAGATACACAATGTGGATTCAGGAAGGACAGAAGCACGCAAGACCACATATTCACAATAAGACAAATAAGTGAGAAAGTAATCAATAAAAATAGGGAAATACATATATGCTTTATTGATCTGGAAAAGGCGTTTGACAGAATACAAAGAAAGGACGTATGGAGGACATTAAAGGAAAGAGGAGTTGACAGGATAACAATTGATGTAATAAAGGATATGTACAATAGTAATACAAATACGGTGAGAACCAACAACGAGGAATCCGAAGAATTTACTACAAGTCAAGGCGTCAAACAGGGATGCGTGTTGAGCCCACTGCTGTTCTCAGTGGTACTGGATGAAGCAATAAAGAAAGCTAAGAGAAGAATAAGAAAACTAACATTAGGATACTGGCAAATGAAACAGACTCAACTATCAGAGCTTCTATTTGCAGACGACATGGTTTTGATAGCAGAAAACAGAGAAGACCTACAGAACAACCTTGAAATCCTAGAAGAAGAACTGTCAAACATAAATATGAAAATAAATACAGAGAAAACAAAAACAAATGATCATTTTAAATAAGAGAAAGACACACGCAATACAATTAAACGGAAAACAACTAGAACAACTGCAACATTTTAAATACCTAGGAGCAATAATTGAATCAAACGGTAAACAAGACATGGAAATAAATAAGAGAATGGGACGAACAGGAAGCTTATTTAACACTATGAAAACAACATTTTTGGGGAAAAAAGAAATACCGGAGAAGGTAAAAATGGCAGTCGTTAAATCAGTAGTTAGACCTACAATCATGTATAATAGCGAGTCATGGACATTGACTGGGAGACAAAAATCTCGAGTCAATGCTATGTAAATGAGGTTCCTGAGAAAAATAGCAAACAGAAAGAGGACAGACAAAATACGAAACGAAACAATCAGACAAAACCTAAAACTAGAACCAATAAACGAAAAAATAGTAGAGGGGCAACTAAGATGGTTCGGGCACGTGTGTAGAATGTCGAATGAAAGATTAACAAAACGAGTGTTTGAAACGAGAATGCAAGGGAAAAACAAATGAGGAAGACCAAGAGTTAGGTGGGTAGACGAAATCGAAAAGAAGTTAAGAAGAAAGGATTGACATGGGAAAGTGCACGAAATCTAACACAAGACCGAATAGCATGGAAACAACAGTGCAAAACTGAACCCCACCAGCCTTACAACTAACGGTAGAAAGGCTTAGGACTAAGTAAGTAAGTAATGTCAAAAGCGAAAAAAAATTACTTAGAACGTTTTCGTTTACACCGATTCAATTATTTAATTTACAATTCTTACCAGGTGAGGGAGGGTATTATCATCAATTTCAAAAAATCTTTTATCTATTGCCCAAAAAAGGTATCATATTATTGACTCTGAAAATTGTGTTCTATTGGTAACCGAGAACAAAATGCAAACTATTGCACTCTTAGTATAGGGAGTGTAGCACGTAATCTACTACTTAAAGCATGCATCATTGTTAAAAACTGATTCCAGGCTTTACAGAGGCCATTTTGTGATGTGTACTAAATTTAGTATTTTAAGAAGTCGAGCGACTTTGTTAAGAAAACCCCACCTTTACTCAACTCACCAATTTCTTGAGTTGACGGTTTTTAATCTATATTGAGGCATTTTTTATTAACCAATTTACAAATTATGCAGCAGCTCCATAATTAAAAGCACTTTTGGTGTTAATATTTAAGAATCATATACCTGCATGTTCAAGAGGTAAGAGCACAAGAAAGAAAAAGCAGTAAATATTCAGAGTACTTATTTAGTTTAGTTCATATCCGGATCACTTGTTTAGCTGCCAATATTACTCGGATTGCTTTATCATTAGCTACCATTAGGTCAAGGTAAATATATACCCCAGTCAAGTCCGTGTAAAATAATACATCTTCGGCATTTTGCACCGTAGTCGTCTTCTTCTCTCTTCTATAACCCATCTTTTTAAGTTTGGCCGTATTTTTAAGTTTGTTACGTACTGATTCTATTAAGAAACCTCTATGTGATATAAAGTAATTAATGGCCTGTAGCTATCTCTTCTTTTGGTGTTAAGGGACCAGCAACTGACGCATCTCACCAAAGATATAAGCGACGTCGTTCAGCTGTGATTTCGATTAGAGGCGTGGTACTCATGAAGCTTTTAGTATAATCATGAGATTTGAACCTTGATAGGTGCCTTCGCTAGCAGAACATGGAATAGCTTGAGACTCTCTTCTGCTTATTTTTCTCTACCTTAGAAATCTGTTCGCTGTTGTCTTGAAGGGAAATTCTTATCATAAATTACAAACTGGAGTATGTGTTAAGTACTCTGATATTCTTCGGGCTGCATGGTTTTATCCTTATCATCATTATATAGCCTTTTGCGTTTAAAGTTGGACATAGGCCTCCCCTAATTTTTTCCGGCTCTGTCGGTCTTCAGATTCTTGCAGCGAATTCCTTGCGATTCTTTTGATGTCGTCTGTTCATCGAGTAGCTGTTCTACATTTGCTTCTTTTGTGAGCTCGTGGTCTCAAACTATAATTCTTAGGGTTCACCGCCCTTCATTTATTTTGGTCACATGGCCCGCACAGTTCCACTTCAGCCATACAATACCTTCTGTGATATCTCTGACGCCTGTCCTTCTTATTTATTTGTTTCTAACTCTGTCTTTGACAGTTAGTCCGAGTAGCGAGCGTTCCATTCGTCTTTGGGCTACTCTAAGTTTTGTTGCTGTAGCTTGCTGTATCAAAAATATATGAATGGGGGTGTTGGACGCCAATGTAACAAAAATGTGTATGTGTAATGTAATAAAAGTATTTGGGCTAATGTAACAAATTACAACAGAGCGCCAATGTAACAAAAACCAAATAAATTAAGGCTGGCTAGCAGAAGGAGCTGGAGAGTGACTACTTGACACTCAAAAGAGGATTCACTCTGAGATAGCGCGTTACAGAGACCGTAAAATGAGAAAATAAATGACAAGGTAATAAAAAAAATGTAGAAATAATGTAAAGTGGTGAGAAAGTGGAAAATGATCAACTATGGAAGTTGCTCTAAGATGTGATTGAGCGCAAGGAAAGTATTAACATATACCTTCCAAGGTATCTTGTAAAGCTGTTTACTGAAATAAAAAGAAAAATAGGTATTAATTGAAATATTTAGTCTTCACCACAAATTTATTACCTATCCAAGTATATACAGTCTAATTTTTTATAGCTACCCACCACCAATTATGTACAGTACTCTGAGATAGCGCGTATGCTAAAAAAGATTACCTAGTTATACACAATTGATTCTTGATGATCAGAATTTACAAATAATAAAATATAAGATAAATTTTAATGATTCAACCTAAAAAGGTAATTTACTTGCCTAGTAGAGATGTTACTCTGTACTTCGGCTTTCAATTTATTGTCCTAAAAAAGTAATAAGCACACTATCCTGACAGGATAGATGTCCAAGGTTTAAATATATAATAATAAAATATCAATAAAGAACTCTCTGATTAAAGTGTACAAATAAAATCGTACAACAGAGTTGACAGGAAGGATTTAAAACCTCAACCTGTAGTGACACTTAGTCCTTAAATATTATTTAGTAATTATTTTAGAAAAAATAACAAGTCTTTATTATTAGGTAAAATAGTACGATATAAAGTTAAAAAAAATATCATAAAAAATTGTTAAAATTGATGAGTAAACTGAATACAAATTAGCATTGTTCCACACTCTAAATAAGGGAGGTCTTCGGCTGGTTTCTTGAAGTTGTCCGGGAATAATATTGTAAGATCTGGACCTCTGAGGGAACAGCTAAGACAGAGAAGAATCAACCTGGAACCAGGTGTAACTCCGACTAAGGAATAGCTGAAGGTTTTTATATTTTCTATTTATTGATAATTGGATACACTTACCGGTTCAGAGTGGCTACAAACCAAACGGGACACTCAAAAAAAAAATAAAAATTTTACGTTTACAAACGCCTACTTTTAGTTAACCAAGTTGCTATACCCGAAATCAGAACAGAAGTACGCATTGACCACTCGTTTCTAGTCAGCTAAGCATATTTGCCAAAATGGCCGCTTGGGGTCGCTGTTTAATAGCAACTAAAAAATTAAGAAAATATTAAGGGGATATGGATATAAAAATTTTATTTAAAGTGATTAAAGGATTATTGAAGTGACGGACTCGTTACATTGCGTTAAAGAAAGTGTTATGGCGCCGTAAGTCATGACTGGAAGCACACATTGGTCGAACGTCTTTTTTTTTAAATAATTTGACATGTTGCTCTTAAAAATATGTATGATAGAGATCCATATGCGGCCCATGCTAAAGTGATTTTGATCTTTGCAGTTCAGCAGTTTGGTTTTCCCTAGTAATTTAAATTTCTTGACCTCAGTATTTATATTTATGAACTAATACTATTTCGTTGCAATTGACTTTTGGATTTTACCTTGGTAGCAGATTTGTCATGTATTGTGTCTCTCCAAAATTGATGTTCAAACCAACTTCGTAACAGGCATAGTTCATCTAATTTAAGTTAGCATAGTTCCACTCTCTTTTAAGTGATTTGTTATCAGAACAATGTCATCCGCAAATCATAGGTGTGAGAGCATTTCGCCATCAACATTGATTCCTTTGGCTTCCCACTTCAATTTGTTTGGAATCCAGTTAATTAATGCGACTTTCCTCTAACGCTCTCATTACGCTGTTAATTTCTATCGTATCGAATGCTTTGCGAAAATGTATGAAAGCTAGAGTCAATGGTCCGTTATATTTAGATATTTCTATATATAGATTTTTCTATAATCCCAAAATTTTTCCTTATACCTGTCTGTTCTAGGTAGTTTTGTTTCCAGTCTATTTGTTATTATTTTTGTGAATAACTTGTAGAGGTAATTTAACAGGCTCCTTCTTAGAGTGCCGTCTCCCTACGGAGGTTGGCAATCATAATGGCTATTTTTATTTTTGAACTTGCTGCTCTTAACAAATTAATTGATCTGCATTGATACCAATCACGTAGATTGTTTAACCATGAGTTCTGCCTTCGGCCAACAGATTTTTTCCTTGAATATCTCCCTGTATTATGAATCTCAAAATTTCATATTTTGGTCCCCTCATCACGTGGCCTAGGTATTCCAGTTTTCTGGTTTGTATAGTGGTGATTAGTTCTGTTTCTTTACCAACCCTCTCCATTACTTGTTTATTTGTATTAAGTATATCAGTCCATGATATTTTTAATATTCTGCGGTATAACCAAAATTCGAATTAATAGGCTTATGCGTCGCTAATTTTTGAGGTCTGTTGGATCGCCCTTTTTGTGTAATAAAATGATAAGTACACTGTGACATCTTTTAGGTAGCGTATGTTTTATGGATTGATTAATAAGGACGAATGTAAGCGGAGCGATTCCATACTGGAGTAGAATATTCTGCTGTAGAGAAACTTTCTTGTTATTTTTGAGGAAATCTTTGCCTTCATGTTTTTGCATTGGCCTTAAATTGTAAGAGTACGGTCAGATTTTACACCCAAGTTAATATTCAGAATCAAAAATTATCATATTTATTATTAAAGGTAATATTTTTAAGAATATGTTTAAAATAAAATTATAATTTAGATTTATAAATAAATAAAGAGCAGCAATAATTATCCATTCTAATTGTTGGGGAGTGTACTACAATCTGGTGCAAACATGAAGGACCATTGCATAAATATAAATCAAACTTCCACATTAAACATTACAGCATAATTTTCTCCGTCCCTGATACTTGTCACTTTAAGCATGCTTCTGACAATCTTCCAGTCCAGATTATCTAGTGCATGGCCTATCTTGGGTAAGGCCAAATTCTTGATGTCGTAATTGCACACAATTTTCTTCAAATTAGTTAGAGCACGCCATATATCCTCGTAGCTTGCCCTGTCTGTATACGACTTCCTGGTCACCATATACAGCAAAGATCGAGAACCATCTTCTAATCTCAGTACTCTTCCAACTTTAGGTTGCTGGTTTTTTAACTCGTCCAAACGACCGAATTTCTTATAAAATACGGATGAGATCCCTTTAGTCATCTCAAGATCTTGGGCAACACAGTGGGCTAGAGAGACGTTATGCGAACACTAAAAAGATCCTGCTGAACTTCTGTGGTCACGCCGAATCTAGCACTCTTTGCGTAATTTGACATAAATTCATTAAAGCTTGGTCGCCGGTCATCTTTGATCTCACGTTAAAGGGTTCGTGCTTCTTCTGTTTCATTTGAGCCAGCATATGGTGCAAGACGATTTATGTGAACTACTTTTGGTTTACCTTTCGGCAACTTCTTAATTCGGAATATTACGTCATTTATTTTCTTTTTAATTTCATACGGACCTTTCCATTGTCTTTGCAGTTTAGGAGACAAGCCTCGACGACGTTGTGGATTATAAAGCCAAACAAGATCACCTACTTCATAGCTTTCACTCTTGCATCGAGAATCATATTAATCTTTCATTCTGTCACTGGCTATCTGGATATGTTGTCGGGCAAGTTCATGAATGTTGTTCATTCTTAACTTCAGGCGGTCGACATAATCTTCGCTTGCAACATGTTCTTCGGAAGGTCTGCAGCCAAACTCTAGGTCGCAGGGCAAACGAACTTCACGACCTTACATCAGGCAGGTTGGAGTCTGGCCTGTAGTTTCATTCACGGCCGAGCGGTAGGCCATTAGGAATAAATGAATGTGCTGGTCGCAATCTCTTTGATGTTCTGATACAACTTTGGACAGGTGTTTACCCATTGTTCGGTTCATTCTCTCGACCATTCCATCTGATTGAGGATGCAGGGTGTCGTTCTGGTCTTATTGACACCAATCAATTTACAAACGTTTTGGAAAAGGGTTGACTCGAAGTTTCGCCCTTGGTCGGAGTGGATATCCAAAGGAACACCAAATCGGCTAAAGAATTCTTTAACAAGTACCTCTGCAACGGTAGCAGCTTCTTGATTTGGTATCGCATAGGCCTCAGTCCATTTCGTAAAATAATCCATGGCTACCAGGATATATTTATTTCCATCATTTGTCTCTGGAAGTGGACCTGCAATGTCGATTGCTACTCTTTCCATAGGACTACCAACATTGTACTGTCTCATGGGTGCCCTCTTTTTACCAGCTAGACCATTACTGGTTGCACACAGTTCACATTTCCGGCACTATCTTCTTACATCATCTTTACAGTTCACCCAATAAACCGTTCTCGAACCTTTTACAGAGTCTTCGTGATACCAAAGTGTCCACCTGATGCACCGTCATGCAACTGACGCAATACTTCTGACACTTCACTTTTAGGTACAATCAACTGAAGCTTAGTTTCTGTACCATCATCGTTCTCAAAGGTTCTATACAGAAGATCATCTTTCAGCACTAGACAATTCCATTGGCTCAGTAACACTTGACTTCTGGACTACATGCACTAATGTCTTGCCAAGAAGGTCTTTCACTTCGACGCATCCAATCCAATACTCTTTTTATACATGGATCATCTGCTTGAGCGTCTTGTAGCTGTTGAGGCTGCCATTGATCATTAATGACGGTGGTTCGTCTCACGGGGCAAAGTCGTTCTTCTAATTTAAGACAGTGATTACAATTTGCACTGCACGGCCGTCTCGAAAGGGCATGTTGGATGTCGTAATCATATTCTTGCAATCGTTCTAACCATCTTGTCATCTGGCCCTCTGGATTACGGAATTGTAGAAGCCATTTTAGAGCAGCCTGATCCGTGCGAAGAAGAAACTTTCTGCCATACAAGTATTTATGGAAATGTTCGCAAGCCTTTACTACGCCTAGCAATTCTCTTCTAGTAACGCAATAGTTTCTTTCTGGTTTCGACAAGACTTTGCTAAAGTAAGCGATGACTTTCTCCTGTCCATCTTGGATTTGGGAGAGAACAGCTCCTATTGCACTGTTGCTTGCATCGGTGTCCAACACAAATTTTCCTGCCTGTCTAGGGTAGCTTAAAATCGGTGCGCTGGTCAGAGCCATTTGTAAGTGTTCGAAAGCTCTTTGACACTCTTCGCTCCATGTATATTCTTTGCCTTCTTCTGTCAACTTGGTTAATGGCTTGGAGATGTTGGAAAATCCTTTGACAAAACGTCGGTAATATGTACATAGGCCAAGAAAACTTCTAATTTCGTGTTTATCTCTTGGTACAGGCCAATCCTTAATTGCTGCAAGTTTTTCAGGATCAGCTGTTACACCATTACTTGCTACAATATGTCCCAAGTACTTCACTTCTCGTCGAAACAAGTGACATTTCTTCGGACTTAACTTCAGATTCGCTGCCCTCAATCGTTGAAAGACTTCTGTTAGAATATTTGCATGTTCATCGAAGGATCTTCCAACTACAATTACATCATCCAAATAAACCAGGCATGTTTTCCATGTTAGACCTTTTAGAGCTGCATCCATTAATCTTTCAAATGTGGCCGGGGCATTACATAAACCAAGGGCATAACTGTGAACTGCCAAAGCCCTGATCCTATCGAGAATGCGGTTTTTTCACGATCGGCTGGCTCCATGTCTACTTGCCAATATCCACTTTTCAGATCGAGTGTGGAGAACCATCGATAACCAGAAAGTGTATCCAAAGTATCGTCTATTCTGGGCAAATGATAACTATCTTTTTTAGTTACTGCATTGAGCTGTCGGTAGTCAAAACAAAAACGTGTTGAACCATCTTTCTTCTTTACTAGGACTACTGGTGATGTCCATGGACTGTTTGATGGTTCAATTACCCCTTGTTTGTTCATATCTTTGATGATGTCTTCGGCTTCATCTCTTTTCTCAAATGGAAGTCGTCTAGGTTGTTGTCTGATTGGCTGAGCGTTTCCGGTATTAATTGTATGCTTTACTATGCTTGTTTTGCCATTATCCTTCTTATCCATGGCAAAAACATCTTGAAATTCTATCAGCATAGACTTCACTTTTTTAGTTCGTTCATCATCAAGATCTTGGCACGTTTTAATCATCGTCTCAACAAGCTCCTTTGGATACTTAGATTTCAACGGTTTCTCATTAGTATTCATAGAACAAATCGAAGCCACGGGAACACACTGTCCGATCAAAGTTCTTTTACTTAACTTAATAGCAGTTCATTTTAAATTCATAACTCTTACAGGAACGACATCTCGAATTCTCACCAAAGCTTTTGCTGTTAGGAACTCGTCATTATTCACATCTTCGACCATCCTTAAACTTCCCTCTCGGCAGTAACCATCAGGTGTGGTCATCAAATTTTCTCACTATTACCGGGTATTGTTACGTCAAGTAGTTATTAAGCTGATAACATCTTCTTTGTCTTCATGAAACGGCAACTCTTCACCACTGATCTCGAGAACTCCATCTTTGACATTCAATACAGCCCCAACTTTCCTTAGTAAATCCATCCCCAATATGAACTCATCGGAGATCTCTGCAATTAATACTGTATGTTTCACTGTGGTCTGGCCAATGGATACTGACATATTAGCCTCGCCATATGTATTAATTATCTCACCAGTTGCTGTTCTAAGCTTTACTGTTGCAGGCAATAATTTAAGATGGCCTCGTACTACTTCTGCCGTGCAATAGTTCTCGTTGCACCTATATCTACCAAAAACGATATACATTTATTATTGATACTACCCTCTATGTACAAGCTATGAATTCCACCTGAGGACGTAATGTTCACAGTTACTATGGGGGCTGTGTTTCTCGAGGTCGGCAGTTGCCCGTTGTTGTCGACCCGTTCTAGTTTTCCGACTGTTGTATCATTTTCTTGCAATTACGGCGAATATGACCTACGTCACCGCAATTCCAACATCTGGGCTCGCGTCTCTTCGGCATCGTGTTACGAACTACTTTTCGTACCATTTCTTCCAGACGTTCATCGTTTGGTTCGTCGCCTTCTTCAATGGTTCTTACTCGATGACTCCATGAAGTTTGACTAGCTGTTTCATGTTCCAAGGCGCGATTCCAATAGCGAGCGCTTCATCTAGAACTTTCGGTCTTGCTAGTCGTAAAGCTTTCTGTAATTCACTTTCTTTTAACCCATTGACAAAGGTATCTACAGCAATTTCTTCTAAAATGTTGTCTGGTACCTCCGGATAAGCCAACCGCACTATACGAGCAACATCTGCTTCAAACTCTTGCAAATTTTCACTTGCTCATTGAATTCTACTTCTTAGTTGCGCCTTGTAGACTTGTTGTAGATGGGCATCTCCGTAACGTTTGTCTAGTCGAGTGAACAAGGTCTGGTAACATTTTTCTTGACCCTTAGGAATCGATCTTAGGATATCTGCAGCATCACCTCGTAAAGCAGCAGTCAAGGAAATAGCTTTTTCTTGTTCTGTCCAATGATTGGTTGTCGCAATAGCTTCAAATTGTCTAAGGTATATGGACCAAGAAGACTTTTCATCAAATGGTGGCAATTTAAATCTCATATTATGTGTCGTTTCGTCTCAAGGTAATTCTTCTTTCACTACCGGATCTAAGGCTATTGTATTAACTGGTGGTAGTACTTTTGTGTTAGTTATCATGGTCTTTAATTGTTTGATCTTCTCTTCTACGTCTTCTATCTTGTCGTTTACATTTTTCTGTATCTTATCGAATGTTCTTGAGACTTCTTCAAATTTCTCATTGTTTTGATTACATACTTCTTTAATTATTTGAGAAGTCTCATCGAATCTTCTAGACACATTTTCAAATTTCTCGTCATTTTGTCTAGCTATTTCTTTAATAATTTGAGACGTTTCATTGAATCTTTCATCATTCTTTCGAAAAGATTCTTCTATCATTTGAGACGTTTCATCGAATCTTTTGGAAACAGTCTCTAATTTATCATCAGTTTTTTTAGAAGTTGTTTCTATCATTTGAGACGTTTCATCGAATCTTTTGGAAACATTCTCGAATTTTCCATCTATCATTTTAGTTAAAACGGCTTCTTCTGCTGATTGAAACTGGAATGTCTCTGGGTCGTCTCCATTCTTGTTGAGCACAGTCTTTAGTCGTTCTTGAAGTATCCTTTTTGGACCCGCTGCAGTCTTCATCGCGTTCTTCTAGTTGCTCACGCAACTGTTCCTTCGTACAAAGATCACTACCGATCTACGCGAATGTTCCCGATGAACAATACTTTTCAAAAGTTCAAAAGTCTTTTTCAAAAGTCACTGCTGAATTTATTTCTTTTTTTACTCACAACTCTGAGATAGCGGTAGCGATATTAAATAAAACGAGCGGTTCGAATTTATATACATATATTTATTTATAAGTTTACAGTTCGGTACTCTCTTATTAACTAACTCTACTTCTAACATTGTTACCTATATATACTACAGTTACTAGGTTCGAGAATATTCTGGCGGTGTCCCACCTCTAATTCTCCTACGTGACCGGTTATTCTCTCTCGCACTCGATACGCCTCGAATCTTCGAGAAGAGTATTAGAGATGCAATGCAACCGTTACCTGGGCCATGCCGAGAGCATGTTCGTAACAATATAATTGATAAGATATCAGTATTTTAAGTACATGGAGATTATTTTCATTCTGACTGGGACCATACTAATAAAATTGCTTTCTTATAGCAATTCTTTAGTTTATCATAGACGTTTTTTAAATATTCAGGAGAAACGTTAATATTAGATATCCAGGGACTCAAGCTTGATGAATGAGGTAAACATAATACTGATCTAACATAACATTGCTTATGTTATTAATAAGACAGTAATTTTTATTGTTTAGATATGGGGTGTGGGAATTTACAAGTAATATTTTATATATGTATACATCTACATTTTACTCTACAATGTTATCAGCATGTAGTAAAACAAGCCCCCAGGTATTTAATATAAGGCATTTCTTACCTTCCAAAAAAACTCCTTAACTTTTCGTTAGTTAAATTGTAGAGTGAAGGTAAATTTTTTGATGTATGAGCTGGAGCGATGGCCAGAAAGAGATTTTTCATTTGTATTTTTAATTAAATTGCCAAAAATATCTTTTATCAAGCCCGAAAATCTTCTCTAAGATCTCGAGAAGTACATTTACTTTTAATAGGTTTAACAAAAGCATATCACACCGTGCCCGTTGCAAAATTGTGGGAAGTATTGGAGAAAACCAGTATCAGCGTTCCACTAATCGACGCTATTTAAGATCTATATAACAACACTATATCAAAAGTTAACATAGGAAATAAGGTTTCTAATGGTTTTCACTTAACAAAAGGACTGAGGCAAGGTTCTTGTTTATCTTCCATACTATTCAATATATATATCGACGAAGCACTGAGGCACTGAAAAAAAAAGTGTAAAGGGATGGGGCTGTCTATTGGGGATAAAACGTTATACACGTTGCACTATGCAGATGACCAGGTAGATATTGCCCAAGACAAGGAAGACATGGAGTATATGGCTAGAAAACTAATGGAAGAGTAAAAAAAATGGGACCTCAAAGTAAATTTACAAAAAACGCAATATCTTTGCATGGGAGGAAAAAATACTGCAAATGACCTCGCCTTAGAAGACAAGAAAATTAAGAAATGCGACCAATGTATATATTTGGGGGTAAAACTAACAAACACAGGAAAAACTGATGAAGCCATAAAATACAGAATAACCAAAGAGAAACGAGTTATAGGTGCATTGAATTTAGTACTATGGCAGAAAAATATAAGACCGGAAACGAAAAAAAGAATATATAATACCATATTGAAACCAGTAATCGTCTATGGCTCAGAAGTATGGCAGTTATCATAAAAACTTAAAGGTAACCTATTGGCAGTTGAAATGGATTTTTGGAGTAGAGCAGCAGGAAAGTCTAGATTAGAACATACGAGAGATGAGGACATAAGGAATCAAATGAATGTACAAAGATAAATTATAGAAGACATCGAAAAACAACAATTAACATGGTATGGACATGTTAGACGTATGGGGGAAGAAAGACTACCAAAAAAAATATTAGAATGGATACCATTAGAAAAAAGAAAACGAGGACAACCACCAACAACATGAATGCAAGGAATTTCAAAAGCAATGTCAGCAAGAAATCTATCTGAAGAAGACTGGCAGAATAGACAGACTTGGCGAACGGGAACCCAAAGGCAGATTACGCTATAAACTAGATATATATATATATATATATATATATATATATATATATATATATATATATACAAAACTCAAATATTTGGGTGTGCAGCGGAAGATAGGACAAAGAAGTACTCTTTTTAGTAAACCAAGCTTTCGCAAATCTTTATTTGTATCATCAGGGTGCAATTTACTCTTGAAAAAGAGGATCAAAACCAATCTGTTCCTTTTCTCGACACAATGTTTATTAGAGAACTGAATAACATCATTACAATTGATTGGTATAGAAAAAAGTGTAACTCTGGAAGATATCTCAACTACCACTCTTACCACAAGTCAAGCATGAAAATTAATCTAGTGAAACAAATGACCACACGAGTTTGTAAACTAGCTGACCCTGTTTTTAGAAAGAAGAATCTCAACATCCTTTTACAGTTGTTCCTAGATAATTCTTACCCCGAATCCTTACTCAGGAAAATAATCTTTAACACATCCTCTATTATACTCAACACACAAGTAAACCCTCCCCAAAATACAGGTGCTATGAAAGTTAGCTCTGATTCCCACTCACTGACTAACAATATTCCTAATATATCTTTTGTATCACTTCCATTTATTAAGGACGTCTCTCCCAAATTGACCAGAATTTTTGCTCAATACCTACCAAATATAAAAATTGCTTATAAAAGCACTCTAGTTGTGGGATCTTTGTACAAGTCATTGAAAGATAAAGTACCAAACTTAGATAAAAGTGATGTTGTCTACAAACTTAATTGTTTGGGCTGTAAAGGTTCTTATATAGGTCACACCTCCCAAAAAGTTTCTAGCCGCTTGACTCTTCACAAGAGTGACATTAGGTTACACCCTGATAGATGTTCTCTAGCCACTCATGCTAACACAACAGGGCACTCTTTCGATTTTCCAAATGTAAAAATCCTATCCACGGAGAGCAATTATTTAAAAAGATTGTTTCTCGAGATGGCTTTCATTTTTCAAGAAAAAGAAACTATTAACAAAAAGACAGATACCAATAATTTAAGCAACCTATATTCATTATTGTTAACTTTGGATAAACACGAATCTACTACTACAGACAATTCATCATCAACAATATAAGTTTCATTATATATGAGATATACAATACCTCTCCTACTTCTTCTAAAATAAGTCTTTTTACCTTTTCTGTTTCAAGAAGTTCAACGTCTATCAGGTATACTATTACCTTTACATTGTTATCATTAAGATCTAACGTTCTATCGTTTTAAGTTGGCAGTAACAAATTCACAAACCAATTCTTTTGTTTCTGATAAGAATATTTATAACCTAAATTTTATATTATGACATGTTCTGTAATTATTTTAACATAATTTTATTTAAGTGTTCATGTATATGTGTTTTAAAGTGTTTTAAATATGTATTTGTTAAAGAACGTTTTCTTTAAAAACAATTTTGGATAGTTTTCGCCATCATTTGTAGGGGTCAAATGAGTTGCTCATTTCATTTAATAAACATCACGACAACTAACCTCAATTTGTGTAAAATGCAAAATAATTATTTTCTGTATTTTGTACTAATTTTGTTTATTGTAGCACCCTGATGATGCAAATAAAGATTTGCGAAAGCTTGGTTTACTAAAAAGAGTACTTCTTTGTCCTATCTTCCGCTGCACACCCAAATATTTGAGTTTTGTATTCTATTTGATCAGCGTTGATGACAAGCGTTTATCGCTTTTTCAGTATATATATATATATATATATATATATATATATATATATATATATATATATATATATAGAAAAACTATTCTGGCTATAACGGTGGCATATCCGATCGGCATGGTGCGCCGTATGGGTGCTGCAAACGCCGTAAATAGGATCAAGACTGTGATATCCATATGTAGAAGCAGATGGATGGTGGCTTTTTTTTCAATATAAGAAATGATTTTAATTGTTCTATCTAGAAAATTATCGTCAAACTACTCGGCGAATTGGAGATATCTCCCCTTTTGTTCCTTGCTGAGGTAAAGAGAGCGAAACATTTAAATACTTATGAACTCTGGAAATATGATGGCACAGCACTAGATATTTTTGCAGCTACTATGTTCAAGAAAGGATTTTACCAAATAATTCAAGCTGTCAGATTTGACGACGCCACTAAGAGGCAAGAAAATTCAGCAGTTGATAATCTTGCAACCATTCGAGAAATATATGAAATGTTTATCACTAACTGTTTATCTGCATACACTCCTGGATTTTATATGACCATAGATGAATTGTTGGAAGCGTTCCGTGGTCGATGCAAATCTGGGCAGTATATAGCCAATGGGCCAGCTAAATACGGAATAAAGATTTATGCCATGGTGAACGCTAGACCATTTGTCACACAACATCTTGAAATTTACCTCGACAAACAACCTGAAGGACCATATCTACTACTCAACGATGCGTCTAGTGTTGTAAAAAGACTTATACTACCCATAAGTGGAACCGGTTGAAATATAACTACAGATAATTACTTTTTCTCTGTACCCTAAGCAAATCTTTATTGAACGATCATTGCTTGACAACGATAGGTACTTTGCGTAAAAACAAACAAAAAATTTCCCCTGAGCTGACAAACGTAAAAGGAAGACCTTTATGTAGTAGTATGTTTGCATATAGTGACGATGGAAACAAGTATGTACTTGTATCATATGATTATTACTGATTACAACCTCACAAAAGACGGAGTGGATATTTTTGATAAAATGAAGGCAGAATACTCGGTGACTCGATTTAGCAATCGCTGTCTGTTTACTGTTTTTTGCAGCCTACTAATAATTTCAACTATAAACAGACAAATCATTTACAACAATAACACTAATATTGTAACATCTCGAAGAAGCTACATTGCGGAGCTTGGCAAGCAACTTTTAATGTCCCATCTTCAACGACGTTCCAATATCCCAAATCTGCCTTTTCAGTTGAGGCTCTGGATCAAAAATATAACAGAAGAAAAGCCATCAGTTTCTCAAGGGGCAACTCCAACTATAAAGTCAAGATGTTCTTTTTGCCCCGTAAAGAAGAACAGGTTTACCCAACATTATTGTACTAACTGTAAGTGGCCGATATGCAAAGAACACACTGATTTAACAAATTTTACTTACCACCACTGCCTAGAAGAGGAAGAAATCCCTTTATGTGTATATTTTTTTAATTTATCTAGTATTTTTTTTGCAGTTTTGTTTTAGAAAGATATAATTTTTTAGTTTTTTGTGAGTTAATAGCCAATAAATTAACCAATAAGTACTAATGACTTTTTTATTTGACCTATACCCATGTTAGATAAAATCTAACACGCGAGTGATGGCGTCATTTTTTGATGTGCGAGTGATGTTAAGGACTAAAATCTAACTAGACAAAATTTAACAAAACATACTCTTAAATAATATTCACAAGTTAACTAATGAAATAAAAAATAAAAACCAAATTTTTACGAGTTATACAATAATGCCGCAAAAACTGACATCACAATTAAAACAGCACAATCAAGTTGAAGGATATTTAAAAATTAACTCTGAGATAGCGCGTTGCCGCAAAAACTGACATCACAATTAAAACAGCACAATCAAGTTGAAGGGATATTTAAAAATTAGTGCCAAAACAGGAGATTTTGAAATGAGAATTATAGAAAAAATAGACATTGAAATAAAGAACCCGAATTTTTGAATTCATTATAAAATATGGTTGAAGTCATATTTTAAATTTAAGCTTATCAACGGTCCTCGAATAACTAGACTATTACACTGGTAAACACATAGTGTGCTGCCGGAAATTTTTTTACTGTTTCTAGGTAATTTGGAATTCTTTTCAGGAAATACACATTTCTAACATATTGTGTAATTTAACGCAGCACTAGCTACATATATGTTAGGGCTGCTACCAATTAAATAAACAAAACACTAATAAAAAGTAAGATATTTATTGTACAATAATGTACTTACAAAAATCATAACACATATCTGCCAAAAAACTCAACTTTTCATCTAACCAGCATCGCAGCACAAATTCTGCTATCAGCATCACCTAAAAACTTACCTTTTATATGAGTTTCTTGCAAAGGCTTTAAAAGGACGGTCCCCTTTGAAGACTCTAGCAGTAATCTGCCATCATGTGAGTGTCCCATCTCCCCTGATACCTCTCTTCCATCGTTTTAATAGCTTGGTGGAAGCGTTCCCCTTGTTCCTCACTAAGGTCACCAAGATTTTCTGTGAAACGGTCTAAGTGGCTGTGGAGGTAATGAATTTTTAATACTCATATGAAAACCGTGTTTGTTAAAATTGTTGAGCATTTCTTTCACTATATCCCGGTAATTTTCCGATTTATTGTTTCCAAGAAAATTTTGCACAACTTTCACAAAAGAGCACCATGCATTACATTCAATTTCAGTCATCGATTCTGTAAAAAGCAAATATTTTATTTGTTGACAACGTTGTCGTATCTGAGGCCCATCAAATATTCCGGCTTTCAATTTTTCTTTACTAAGTGCAGGGAATTTGCTGGGACAAGTATTCAAAACAAGGACGATTCTGGTCTAGGGCCTTTACAAATTGTTTTATCAGCCCTAGTTTAATATGTAACTGAGGTAATATTATTTTCTTCTCGGTCGACCAATGCTTCATTAACTACATTAGCTTCTTGAAACTAAATCATATTTGGGATGCATTTTTCTTCTACTCCAGTGTTGGGTCCTTAGCCCTGCTAATCCCAAAGACACAGGAAACAAGGATATTTTGTATAGCCACCTTGTTGTCCCAGGAGAAAGTTCACCATCATAAAATCCACACAGATCGCCCACTGATGTTGGTTATACTTGATGTTTTTTAGCACCAGCGAAATTGTTTTATATTTTTCTTTCAATTTTTGTAGAATGCCCAATTGGTATACTTCCATATTTGTTGCCATTATGTAAAAGGACACTCTTTAAACTTCGTTTGGAACTGTCGATAACAAGACGCCAATGATCTGGTGTATATTCCGATACACCCATTTTGTCTAACAGGTCCTTTAAATATTATACAAAAAAACCATATCATTTTGCTGAGAAACAAAGGCAAAAGATCTTTTTTTCTACTATTACGGTAGTATGTAATTTTGGTGTCTCTAATGGTATGATAACTTCATACCATTGGTACATCAAACTTTAAACATTTTCGTTGTCCTTTTCGTCCACTGTCGCAAGTTTTCCAGACAAGTTTTTTTTTGCATACTACATTTGGAGCCCAGGATTTATCTTGATCTCCTAAATGAACACCAAAATAGGCTTGATATGCCCTTTTTATAAAATCATAAACTGATTTTCTACTTTCCTTTACAATGTACTCGCCACATATGTAGCAAAAAACGTCCGGGTTATTCACACAACGCCTGCTTGTAGAGAGCCATGGTTTTCAGTTGCCAAAAACAAACTCTTGCAACGAAACTCAAGTTCAAACTAAATTTTACAATAGAACGCAGTTGACTTTATTTAAGAATTTATTAAGGCCGTTTCAGAAAAAATACTATTTACTTATCGAGCAATAGTTAACAAGCAATTAGCGCTAATTTCAAGTTATGGACATTTCCAAAAAGTACACTTTAATTAGAAGTTATTGGTATGTATTTGTATTAGAATTTGTTAAGTTGGTTTATAAACATATTGGCAGTTATAGTGTGTGAAATATACAGAAATGTAAGAATATTTAAGTATTTGATGAGTGTCTTATATCTCGAAAACTAGAGCTGATACAAAGAAAAGGTTTGTATTATTGGAATCAGCACAGATGAATTAACCAAAATCAGTTGATTTTTTTTCGTCATCAAGAAAAATTTTTTTTGTTGTGGGCTGTGTTATCATTATCTATAATAAAATAGAACATAAACTAGTTCTGACCTGAAAGATTGGATTAATTATGGCTAATACTAGATGCAATATCATTTGAATTTCGCTGGCAGTTCATGTTATTGCAGATAGTAAGGTAAACAATTATTACTTCATTTAATCTAAAAATGTTTTAATACATATTGATAATACACTACTATTTTTATACTTTTAGAACCTAATTCATTAAAGTCTGCTTTATTTTTATCTTACGTCTAAAATACAAATCATTTCATCAATCTACAATCAATCTACTCATCATTTTCTGAATAATTGTAAGTCTAATTTTATTTCTTTTTACCTATTTAAAAATTAACATTATTTTTGAAAAGTTTTAACGGGACCATTTTTTCACTATGATTATTAACTGCGATTCTTCCGAACAAAATATACAGGTGGCCTTGTCGTCGTTCTATCATCAATCTCTTATTTTAATTTTTTTTTTTTTTCAAACATCTTTGTGCTTATAGCTTTTCTAGCTACTTGTAAAGTTGAATATAAGAGTTTTTTGTTTGTGCTTTCATCAAAAGATAAATTTCGTTGAAAAGTGTGGAAACAGTTGATCCTTGCGAAGGTCTTGAAACCCTTGCCTGAGTAGGTGGCCTGAGACAGTGGAGATATATCATATGGAGTTACAAAAGTATTCTGAAACGATGATGCAATTTGATTCTTTTTAACGCCACCTTTCTGTTCCGAAGTGTTAACTGCGAAATTGGGATTGATGTACCAACTGCATATCTTAATATTGTTCTGAAGCTATTTTCTTTGTGGCATTTTAAATTAATTAATATTTAAATGGGAATAAGCCACAATTAAAGGTTAAAATACATTTATTGACGTTTCAATTTCCACTTCGGAAATCGTTCTCAAAATACAAACATTAGTAAATTAAACAAATTTTGTTTTTGTTACTTAGTGAAAAATTCTTCTAATAATTTAATTTTATCTGACTCATCTATATTGACAATTCAGACATACATTATACATTTTAAAGTAGACGACTTTAAAATGATATTGCCAATATTGTTGAGTTGCGTTCCTGGGACGACTTTACTTATAAGATAGTTCATTCGATTACATGAAATCAACTTTAACGTGAGAATATCCGTCAGAAAAAATCATAACATGTATTCGTCTTTAAAAAG
>NW_027312275.1:0-33383 GCF_040954645.1 Diabrotica undecimpunctata | reverse complement strand
CCTTTCTTAGTGTTATTTGGTGAACAATAAACAGTAGATAAGATCAGTTGTTCATGCCAGTTTTCTATTGATATTAACAATGAATCATGGGAGAATGTTTTAAGGCAGACCAAGGCCCACAAAGGGCCACATAACTATCTAAGAATTATTTCAATAATATGTTTTATCGTTAGCTCCAAACACTTTCGGTATGTTTCCTATTTGATATTTTGAATTATTTTAAACGTAAACAACCATAAAATATTCATCTATTTTCCAAGTAATGATTGTCAGTTAACCAACCTGTTTGCTTACATAAAAAATAAAGATAATGAAAAGACAAACATTTCAGCTTAACAAATTTGTCTCCAGTAAACTATTCTCATAAGCGAAGTCATTAAAACATAATAAATGATACCTAAGCAGTGCAAACGTACAACTTTAAAAAAACCATTAAAGAACTATAAAATATTCCGGTTAATTTGTCCATAAGCCGACGTTTTTGATTAATTCATTTTCTTTGTTTATGAAATAAATTACCAGGACATCGATTATTAATTTGCTACTGCTGGCTTGATCTCCCGAGGATAATAAAAAATTCCTCGCGACGATAATTACGATGCTTTTTATAGGTATTTAAATACCGTAATAAGCTTACAAAAATATAAGTTTCGCTTAAATGCCACATGTTTCTAAATAAATTTTTATTTGAATTGATGTATTTAACATTCATTGGTCTCCAGAAGATCTAGGTGGTCAACTAAAATAAATCCATAAAATCTTGAAAATTAATAATTTACCAATATCCATAATTGAAACATAATTGCATGACTGAGAAAAAATTGGCAGAGGGGTGCGGCCGGGAGATACTTTTCACCAAAACTATTTATAACAGTCATTATTATTTTTTAAGTTCCATCTTCTATCAAAGGTTGGAAATCATCATGGCTATGTAGACCCTGTTGGCTGCCGCTCTAAATAGTTCTGCACTATTGCATTCAGACCATTCCCCCAAGTTTAGACCATTCCCTTTCTTCGTCTTCCCTTATTTCGCTTTCCTCGAATTTTGCCTTGCATATTAAGCTGCAATACTGAGTATCTTTGCCCTGTCATAACATGACCTAAGTACTAAATTTTTCTTTTTTTTATAGTCCATATTATTTCAGCTTTATTTCTTATTGTTCTAGTAACTTCTGCGTTTGATATTCTTTAAGTCGCTGATATTCGTAGTATTCTTCTGTAACACCAAAATTCAAAGGCGACTAGCTTATTAGATGCACTTGTTTTAATCTCCATGCTTTTTACAACAAAGACACTTTTTAAGTTTAACAAATGATGCACGTGCTATTCCAATACGTGTCTTAATTTCTTTGGTTTGGTCTACATTTGATGTTATCCATATTCCTAAGTATTTGTAGGTATCCACACTCTCAATTACAGTATCCTCAACAATCAATTGGATGTTTGCATCTGCTAATTTAGTCATGATAATGCATTTAGTTTTTTCAAATTTATTAGTCCGTATTCCTGACAGCATTCATTAAGTCTGTAAATCGCTGTCCGTCATTATTACTGTATCTTCTTCAGAACGCAAGTTATTCAAAACTTCTTGTAACAAAAATTGTTTGTCTGGCAATGTAATAAAATGTATGAGTGTGTATTTGTGATATAAAAGTATTTGGGCTAATGTAACAAATTACAATAGAGCGCCAATGTGACAAAAAAACAAATAAATTAAAGCTGGCTAGCAGAATGTGCCGGAGAGTAACTACTTGACACTCAAAAGAGGATTCGGTCAATTTGCATGCCCTCCAGAGACCGTAAAATGAGAAAATGAATGACAGGGTAATAATATATATATATATATATATATATATATATATATATATATATATATATATATGAATAATGTAAATGAAAGTGATAGACTATAGAAGTTGCTCTAAGATGTGATTGGACGCTGTAGCAAAAAAACTGGGGTGTGTAGGAGGAGAGGATGTATAAGAAAAGTGGGTTCTATATATATGGGATAAAATTGATAGAAATAAAATAGATAACAATTAAGTAAAGAAGTATGAAAAAATATTGAACGGAATGTGGCTAGGCTAGCAATGTAGGCAAGAGAATGACCACTAGAAACTCAAGGATGGATACGGCCAATTTGCATGCCTTTTAAAGACAGTAAATCAGGAAAATATGTATGATGGATAGAAAAGAAGATATGAAAAATGAATAGATATAATGAAAATTAACAAAGAAAACAAATTGAGGGCGCCAGAAGAGGGATACTACTCTAAAAAGAGTAACGGTCACTCTTCCAGGTATCGTATACTGCTAATATTAATTAAACTTGATGTAATAAACAAAAATGCTGTAAATGTAAAAAGGTAAGGAAATATTAATACAAAAATTATATGCAAAACAAATTCAAGTTTATTAAATA
Source organism: Diabrotica undecimpunctata (assembly GCF_040954645.1). Lineage (NCBI taxonomy): Eukaryota > Metazoa > Arthropoda > Insecta > Coleoptera > Chrysomelidae > Diabrotica > Diabrotica undecimpunctata. The sequence continues at coordinate 30,961 of NW_027312275.1, read as the reverse complement.
TAACTTCTTAGATTTTGAAAATCTCTAAGTTACCAAAAAGTATATGAAAATTTCACAATATAATATTTTAACAGAAATGTTGAAAACAACTATAACAAAAAGTTGAAAACTACACAGAATCACTCTCATATAGAGTGTACAACCTACATCTAGGTTAAAAACAACCCCTAAACAAAATAATGCTAACGTTGGAAGAACGTATAGCCAAGTAAATATATTATACTAAACCTACAATATGACAAACAATATTGTTAAACACCTCTAAATTCAAATATAAACAAAGTAATATATAAATGGGAACAAGCCAAGTTAAACAATTGAAACGGTCTATTATCCTGAAGGGATAATAACCAGAGTTAATAAAGCAAGATGAAATATAAAAAAAATTAGTTAAGTAAACAAATAATGAAATAATTAAAGTTAATAATGAAATAAATGGTTAATACAAAAAAACAATGGAAGATAATCTCTGGGTAGAATTTGAGCTCAAACTTACCGATACCTTACACCAAGGGGAGTTATATTAATTAATATATATATATATATATATATATATATATATATATATATATATATATATATATATATATATATATATATATATATATGTTATAAAAAAAAAACGTATAACTGGGGAAACAAGATATATATATATATATATATATATATATATATATATATATATATATATATATATTTCTTTGTAGTACCAATTGACTTCTGGACGAAAAGTATTCCCATTTGGCATCCGTGAATATTCACGGGCCACAATATACAGCGAATTCTGTTGCGGTACCAATTGGCATCAATCGCTGTTGCGGTTTCTTTGGCATCGATTGGCTTTGGACCTTTAGCATCCATTGGTTTATGACTCAAGTCGACAATAATACCTAAAGGTTTCGGTGGAATTCTACCTGAGTCAATTCATCTGTTCAGTCATTGTAATATTTTGTTGTCGAAACGGATGTTTAAAAATTTAACTTGTTAGAGTATATTACTCTTCATCTATAAATTGTAGGCAGGTAGTTATTGCTTTTTTCGAGATTGAATATTTTTCTTTTAAAATTATGACAGCTTCAAATTTGATTTAATTTGCTAAATACTTTTATTTTACATTTTTTAAGCTCAGTAATTTAAAAATGTTTTATCGTCTTTTAACAACTTCTAGTCTGATTATTCCCTGAGTAAAAGAGCTCTGTTGTAATGAATTATTTGGTATTACTAAAGAAATTCTGGTATAGTAGGATTAAATGTTAAAATTAAATGTTACAATGATTGTAACTTCATGTCTTGGGCTGTTACGTCGCATTATGGGCTATATGGGCTGTATTTTCTCGTTCTTGTTCGTATTTCTCTTCGATTTGCATTTTCGATGACACTTTCCAATATTTTAGCAAATTCAAAGTCCATGAAAAATACTTAGAAAGCAAACAAAAGTACTTATAAGAGTATACGACCATTTGATAACACTCACTGTGAAAATTTTTGCAAGTGAAGATGTTTAAGAGAACAGGCACATTATTGCCGAACGCAAAGTGCACATAACTTTCTCCTTTATTTTTTGGTATCTGACTTCTTACAACTGTGTGTATTTTTCTTTCCTCTGCCCATACTTCTCGTACGTCACTGAATCTGGTTTGATGTGGGTATTATATAATAATAGATGCACAATCAAAACGAACCAGATTCTTTTACATTAAAAAGAGATGAAATATTATGTCCATATACTATGAAAAGCAATAATTAAAAAAGAGTCGTATTTTAACACATATTTTGTTTTTCTTTAACCGTTTGTTAATAAATAATATATCAAAATTTATTCGACATAATGTATGTTTTATTTTAAGGCTGTAACATAAAAATAAGAATTACCTGTTATGAAGGCACTACATAGGTAATTATTATCTGTACCTAACAAAAACCAATTTTATCAAAATCAACCGAGTGTTGATCACCTTCTAGATCATAATCATTCTTTTAACGACCAATTTCAAATTCTTCACGTTCCAAAATAAAAGCCTTAAGCTATCTTTATTAGAATCTATGAAAATTAAAAGACACCAATTCTGAATGACGAACTTGAGACTAACAACTCCCCCCCTCCTCAACCTGTTCAGTGAAACTATATAACCTGAACGCACAGTAGGTTAACCATCACTTAAGAAAGGCAAGTTGCCGAAACAGCTGTAGTGACAATTACTAAATAAATTTTGTGGAAGTACAGAAAACAAAAGTTTTCAGTTGTTTTATTCTAGAAATTTTACATTTCATCATAAATTGTTAAGTTTCACACTAGTTTTTCAAAATGAGAGATGACAGAATGATATACAAATAAGCAAGAAATCGTTCTTGTTGTTACTAATGAAAATGGTACCAGTATTCGACAGGTGGCAAGGAATTTTATCGTCAGTTCTTCCGTCATCCATCATGCTTGGAATCGATATGTAGAAACCGGTCGATATAAAAGACGCATTGGACAGGGTCGTAAAAGGAAATCAAACCCAAGAACTTCCTTCAGCAGCACGGGATTCAAACCATGGATTGGCCACCCCTGAGTCTCGATCTAAATCTAATTGAAGATAGCTTAACTTTTTGGATCAATAGCAACAACTACTCCGATGGCTAATGCCTCTCCCGGTGTTGAATTACACTATTGATCCAAATGGTTGCAGAACAACACAACTCACCAAGTGTGAAACACTAGACAGCTGTTTCGGTCCACCCAGACTATCATTAGTGACGTTTGGGTTCACCATTGGAAAGTTGTCCGTTCTGCTTTGGGGACTGTGTCCTCTGACTATAAAATATAAGCGAAAAATTGCAATACACTCTTAACTGCTCAACATATCAAGGTGATATAGCAGGTGTTCCGCGTGCAATGCTGCCATGTTCACATGTACAGCGTGGAAAACAAGAGTCATTTGCTGTCGGTTAAGGTTACCGAAAACCCAAGCAAAGCTTAACTTTTTGGATCAATAGCAACAACTACTCCAGTGACTCCAATAGTGAACATGGCAGCATTGCACGCGGAACACCTGCTATAACACCTTGATGTGTTGAGCCAGTTAAGAGTGTATTGCATTTATTCGCTTATACTAATTGAACATCTTTGGGATATGTTAGATAGATGTGTCCCGAGGCGCCCACATCCACCTCAAATCCTTCAACAACTAAAAGAAACTCTAATCGAAGAATGGGAAAATATAGGTACCTCAACAAGATATCGACAGGCTTATACGCAGCATGCCACGTAGATTTCAAGCACTAATTCGCGCTGGTGAAAAATACACACGATATTAAGAATCAATTTTTCTTCATATCCTTACGTTAGAGATGTGGAACAACTGCTTATTCCATTTCATTTGTTGTAGTGGTTTCAAGTTGTTATGATTATCTTCAAAATGGTATGTAGAAATGGTTTTAATTTATTAAATTTATTTGAACAAAACATGATTCCTTTATTCAGGTAATAAGATTTCTATATTATTAAAATTATTAAGACGCAAATATGTGTGAGGCAAAATTAATAACAAACTATGAACGAATAAATAAACGAAACACAAATATAGAGATATCAGCAGGAGTGGTGAGAAAAGCAAAGAATAGTAGAAGGCAGGAGAGTAATAATATCCCAGTTAAAGACAAAAAATGATCCAGAAATTGAAATTTCATAAGACACTTTAATAAAATATAGGTAGAAGAGCGAGCACTAAATCCTACATATCTGATCTATCCGAAAATGTATTACTTTGCTATACTATAAAATACTAGTTATGTTTGGATCAACAGAAACAACTACTCCGAGGGCTAATACCCCTACCGGCATTGAATTATACTATTGATCCTATAGTCGCAGAACAACACAACCCATCAAGTGTGAAACGCCAAACAGCTGTTTCGGTCCGCCAGACCTCATCAGTGACGCTTGGCTTCTCCATTGGAAAGTTGTTCGTTCTGCTTAAGGGTACAAGGTCCTCTGAATCTCAAATGTAGAAGAGAATGCAATCCACTCTTAACTGATCAACATTTAATATGTCATCACAGGTGTTCCGTGTGCAATGCTGCCAGGTCACCCATGTACAGCTTGGAACAACAAGAGCCATTTGCTGATCGGTTTAGGTCACTGAAACCCAACCAATTATGTTTGGATCAACAGAAACAACTACTCCAAGGGCTAATACCCCTACCGGCATTGAATTATACTATTGATCCAATGGTCGCAGAACAACACAACCCATCAAGTGTGAAACGCCAAACAGCTGTTTCGGTCCGCCAGACCTTATCTGTGACGCTTGGCTTCTCCATTGGAAAGTTGTCCGTTCTGCTTAAGGGGACAAGGTCCTCTGAATCTTCAAATGTAAATGAGAATGCAATCCACTCTTAACTGATCAACATTTAATATGTCATGACAGGTGTTCCGTGTGCAATGCCGCCAGGTCACCCATGTACAGCTTGGAACAACAAGAGCCATTTGCTGATCGGTTTAGGTCACCGAAACCCAATTAATTATATTTAGATCAACAGAAACAACTACTCAGAGGGCTAATACCCCTACCGGCATTGAATTATACTATTGATCCTATAGTCGCAGAACAACACAACCCATCAAGTGTGAAACGCCAAACAGCTGTTTCGGTCCGCCAGACCTGATCAGTGACGCTTGGCTTCTCCATTGAAAAGTGTTCGTTCTGCTTAAGGGGACAAGGTCCTCTGAATCTCAAATGTAAATGAGAATGCAATCCACTCTTAACTGATCAACATTTAATATGTCATGACAGGTGTTCCGTGTGCAATGCTGCCAGGTCACCCATGTACAGCTTGGAACAACAAGAGCCATTTGCTGATCGGTTTAGGTCACCGAAACCCAACCAATTATGTTTGGATAAACAGAAACAACTACTCCGAGGGCTAATACCCCTACCGGCATTGAATTATACTATTGATCCAATGGTCGCAGATCAACACAACCCATCAAGTGTGAAACGCCAAACAGCAGTTTCGGTCCGCCAGACCTCATCAGTGACGCTTGGCTTCTCCATTGGAAAGTTGTCCGTTCTGCTTAAGGGGACAAGGTCCTCTGAATCTCAAATGTAAATGAGAATGCAATCCACTCTTAACTGATCAACATTTAATATGTCATCACAGGTGTTCCGTGTGCAATGCTGCTAGGTCACCTATGTGATCAGTTAAGAGTGGATTGCATTCTCATTTACATTTGAGATTTAGAGGACCTTGTCCCCTTAAGCAGAACGGACAACTTTCCAATGGAGAAGCCAAGCGTCACTGATGAGGTCTGGCGGACCGAAACTGCTGTTTGGCGTTTCACACTTGATGGGTTGTGTTGATCTGCGACCATTGGATCAATAGTATAATTCAATGCCAGTAGGTGTATTACCCCTCGGAGTAGTGGTTTTTGTTGATCCAAACATAATTGGTTGAGTTTCGGTGACCTAAACCGATCAGCAAAGGGCTCTTGTTGTTCCAAGTTGTACATGGGTGACCTGGCCAGCATTGCACACGGAACACCGGTGATGACATATTAAATGTTGATCAGTTAAGAATGGATTGCATTCTCATTTACATTTGAGATGCAGAGGACCTTGTCCCCTTAAGCAGAACGGACAACTTTCCAATGGAGAAGCCAAGCGTCACTGATGAGGTCTGGCGGACCGCAACAACTGTTTGGCGTTTCACACTTGATCTGTTGTGTTGTGCTGCGACCATTGGATCAATAGTATAATTCAATGCCGGTAGGGGTATTAGCCCTCGGAGTAGTTGTTTCTGTTGATCTAAACATAATTAATTGGGTTTCGGCGGCCTAAACCGATCAGCAAATGGCTCTTGTTGTTCCAAGCTGTACATGGGTGATCTGGCAGCATTGCACACGGAACACCTGTGATGACATATTAAATGTTGATCAGTTAAGAGTGGATTTCATTCTCATTTACATATAAAATACTAGCTTTTATCCTCGATTCGATTGTGATGGCGTCTTCTGACGAGAAGTATCCCTTGAAAATACAACTTTTTTTAATAAAATGTATCATCTGTGCTTATTTGTGTCCCTGTCAAAATTGCAAAAATAATCAATATGATCGGTTTAAAAAGTTAAACAGGGAATGCGAAAAAAAACAAGCCGACAAACACCTTACACTCACATTTATAATATTAGTTAATATTTTCACAGAAAAAAAGACAAAGCATAACCAGAGATAGATAAAAACTAAGCATCTTAACGAAAGAATCTTATTAACACAGCGCCAAACCACATTTTCAAAATTCACAACATTTTTAATGCATTTACAACCCCTAACATTAAATGCTTTTTAATACACAACGTTTTTAGCAATGTGCTTCAAAAAATTATACACATGGCGCTGAGAAATAAGGTTATAAAACCTTTCAAAAAGAATAAAAGACTGCAGATAACAAGAAAGTAAGATAAAACCAATAATATATTGTAAATCCAAAAACTAAACAAAAAATATCCATTCTAAGAATTAAACTCAAACGCGAATCGGCCAGATGTTACTCGAACCTTTATAAACCTGGAATCTAAGACAATCTAAGTGACTAACTGGCTTCCAAAATCGTATCACATCCTGTAGATGCCAATTGAACCGCTAAGCTGTAACGACATGAATATCGCTTCAACTCAATATACACAAATCGATGGTGGCGCTGCTTATTTTTTGCCTCGAACTACGATTTATTTACGAATCAAAAAACGGTCCAATTGGATTCCGGGTTCATATCGCGTAAAGAGCCTTATAATATCATCCACTATGCGTTTCTGATATTATTTTGAAGAGGTCAATTGGCATCCGAATACCGGATGCCAATTGACCAGCGGAAGCCAATTGAACCTACAACTTTACATGTGGGAAGTCAATTGTTACCGTAAATAAATATATATATATATATATATATATATATATATTATATATATATATATATATATATATAGTTCTGAAGCAAAAACCAACTGTCCTCCTAGGTGAAATAGTTGTCTGGAAGGATACTCCCGAATGGCTTCGGTGTCCCAGCGAAGTCCTCCTTGAGGTCCGAAATTAGCACGGAGCTGGTGCTAATTGGCTCAGTTCCGATGGTTACTGTCCTGCCCTACCTCTAGGTGCAGGCTGGAGAAAAAAAAATTCGGGTGGAGTAGACAATACCCCCTGGCTTGTCCCAATGACCCTGATTCTTATAGAGTTGAAGTGGTACTCTCCCTCGGATGTTCTGAGGGAAGTTTATAATTCCATGGGAGGTGGTTGAAAACAATTCCCCGTTACTTCTAGTCTCAACATTGATAAAAAGAAATCAAAGAAGAAATGAGGGAAAGTTTCTTTCAGCATAAGAAACCGGAGCAAAAAGATAATTATAGTAGAAAAAAAAAACACATCCAATCGGATGTAGCGTGACCTTGCTTCACATAGAGTAAAAATATAATGGCCTTGAACAAAATACTATATTAAAATATGAAATAATGAATCTGAATAATAGGATATGGATAAAATACTCTAATGTTCATTAAAATATCTGTGGAAATTGTAATAGATGTTAGAGATTTACAAAAAAATTCAGAATTTTAATCAGATTCATGCCAGAATGATTGTAAGCGGTCATACTATGCTTGAATTCGTGACCCAAGGTCATTCTGAATACCTTAAGGATGTGGGATGTGGGAACAAAAAGTTAGTTTTTATAATATAAAAAAAAATAGTTACCAGATAGCTACTCAATTCCGTGCTAGAAATTTCACTTCAGCCTCCCGAGTTTCCGAAAACACCGTCAATTAAATGGTTACGGTTATACTTAAAACATTTAACTTCTTGAAGTGAAGGAAATTCTATGCATTAATTGGATTTTCTTTCGCTAACTACCTTTGTACCACTTCAAACTCTCGAACAAAAGTGAATTTTAATTCACGGTTCGTTAACCAAGAACCAGTTTCCACTCCCCCCTAATCTCCTGTCATCTCTCTGGTTTGCAATGGTACCAAACTTAGATCAGAGTGACAACTTAAATTATTAAAAATACACACTTAATGAGCAAATGAACACTTAAAGTTAGGCAACCCATACTACATCTCTGAAATGGCTTTAATATAAATAGTAGTAAAAAGTAACGACTGTTACAACGCCAGGAAAGTATTAACAAATACCTTTCAAGGTATCTTGTAAAGCTGTTTGCTGAAATAAAAAGGAAAACAGGTATTAATTGAAATATTTAGTCTTCACAACAAATTTAGTACCTATCCAAATTATATACAATATAACTTATATGCTACCCTCCACCATTTATGTACAGTCAACCTAGTTACTTATATACTAAAAAAATCCCTGGTTATACACAATTGATCCCTGATGATCTGAACTTACAAATAATAAAATATAAAAAAAAATTTAATAACTCGACCTAAAAAGGTAATTTACTTGCCTACTAGAGATGGAATTCTGTACTTCGGCTTTCCTGCCTAAAAAAGTAATAAGGACACTATCCTAACGGGATAAATGTCCAAGTTTTACATATATAATAATAAAATATCAATAACGAACTCTCTGATTAAATGTGTACACATAAAACCATACAACAGAGTTGGAAGGGGAGGATGTAAAAACCTCAACTTTTAGTTGACACTTATTCCTTAAATATTATTTAGAATTATTTAAAAACTGACGGGTTTTTATTATTAAATGAAATAGTATGATTTAACGTTGACAAAAAAAGTATTATAAAAAAGATTATATGAGGGCGGTGTTTCCGGCTGGTTCCCTGAAGTTTTCCGGGAATAGTCTTAAAGAGATCTGGACCTCTGAAGGAACAGCTGAGGGTGACGGCAAAGGTGTAAATCCAAAAGGGAATAACCTAATTCTTTTTTTTTTCTTCTAATTAACCCAAAAAAAAAATAAATATAGGGAATCCTACCCTCTGGGTTTTTTAACTTCTTAAGTAGGCGGCTAAGGGTGGCTATAAATCAAACACGACGCTCAAAAAAAAACAAACCAAAACTTCCTGCAACTTCTTCTTCCCAAAAACAACTTTAATATTCTAAAAAACTTCTAAGCCAGACCTGGCTTATGCCTGGTTGCACCAACATATCTTAAGCTTAAGACGTGCCTTAAGCTCCACTTACGAAACATACGCGTTGCACCATTGAGTCTTAGTTCGATTTTCAGCTTAAACCTATCTTAATTTCAAGTCCCCGTTATTCTCAGCTTAAGCTGCTGTCTGAATTTAAGATGAGCAATCTAACCTCAAAAAATTGACAGTTTTGTTGTGAAATACAGATACACTTTTATATTAAAAATGGATATTAATTTTGTGGATTTAGTAGACAATGTCGACATTGTAGACGAAGAACAATATGTACCACTATTTGCGAATATCGCTCGTAAGGTATTTGTTCGTAATAATCTTAGGGTTTCTTTAATCTAAGGTAATAATCCCTTTGATAAATACGGGGATGCAGAATTTTTTGTACGATTTCGTCTAACAAAAGGACGTGTCCTGCATATTTTGGAAATTGTGGAACCACAATTAGAATATATGCATAATTTGTAAGTAAAAAAATCTTTATTTATTATAAATAAATAATAATAAAATGAAAAAAAAGAACATAAATGATATCAAGTAGAAGTACAAAAGTGAGATTGCTTTGATTGTACTTATATTTACAGGAATAATTCCCTCAGTCCCATCAATCAACTATTGGTAACTTTGAGGCTGTATGCGACAGGAACACATTTAGTCACAATAGGTGATTTTATAGAAGCTGACAAATCTACTATGTCTAGGATTGTGAAGAAAGTTACAGGATGCTTGGCATCTTTACGGCCTAATTATATTAAGATGCCAAGCATCCTGTAACTTTCTTCACAATCCTAGACATAGTAGATTTGTCAGCTTCTATAAAATCACCTATTGTGACTAAATGTGTTCCCTGTCGCATACCAGCCTCAAAGTTACCAATAGTTGATTGATGCTGGGACTGAGGGAATTATTCCTGTAAATATAAGTACAATCAAAGCAATCTCACTTTGTACTTCTACTTGATATCATTATGTTCTTTTTTTTCATTTTATTATTATTTATTTATAATAAATAAGATTTTTTTACTTACAAATTATGCATATATACTAATTGTGGTTCCACAATTTCCAAAATATGCAGGACACGTCCTTTTGTTAGACGAAATCGTACAAAAAATTCTGCATCCCGTATTTATCAAAGGGATTAATACCACCTCTGAGATTAGCGCGAAAAAATATTGTGGGCTAAAATAAAATATGTTTACAGCATTTTACCATCATAATTTTTATTTTAGGAGATAGAGGATATATGGTGCACAATTATCTACTGACTCCTTTCTTAAATCCAACTACCGAAGGTGAAAGGCAATACAACATTAGCTTAGTTCAAAGCAGGGTAAAGGTGGAAAACACATTTGGTATTTGGAAGAGGAGGTTTCCTATTTTGGCATATGGTTGTCATTTAAAACTTAAAACAACTTTAAATATTATTGTTGCAACTGCAGTTTTGCATAATATTGTACAATTAAATGGGGAACCTAAACCTTCTCTTGATAATATTAATGCAGAAGAGTTTGAAAAGCTTATACAAAATGGTAATATACCTGCAGCACTAGTCCCTAATAATGTTATTAGGGATTTTCGAAGGGAGCTTGTCGACAATTATTTTAATAGAATATAAACATTATTTAGATATAAGGAACTGTAGCTGTAAGTTTGATTTCTTAACCTTTCCAATTTATTGCTAGTCTGTACATGGTAGTGAATCCTAGTTTTAAGTTTAATGTATATATTTATTAATAAAATTTAATCATTTTTTTTATTTTTACCTGTATCTGTTACTCTTAAATAAATAAAACAAGGAGAGTTACTACTTAAGATATAATTCATATTTAAATTCAGAAAAAAAAACTATAATATCGTCTGATATCATAGTTTATCATCATAAAGAAAAACTCATTAAGTACACATTTCAGTAAATGACAGCTTTGCCACTGTTAAATGTTTGTTGCATTTTTGCAAGAAAAGGTCAACAACCACCATAATCAGCCATATAATATAGCAAAACCTATATAATATAGATTATGCTATTGGTTGATTGAGATAGGTGGTCAATTACTGTAATGTATACTTAATGACTTTTTGTTATTAACATATGACACAGCATTCAAAAAATATACTTATTTAAATTAGCATATGAACATAAAAAAATCTTAAGACTGTTTTAATTTCTTTTCTGCGACTTGTCTTTCTAACTTAAACATTTTTTCTTTATGTTCATATTCTAGTTGAAATAGTTTTCGCTTATTCAACATTTCTTCTCTCAGCATTTCTGCCTGTATTTTTAAAACTCAACTTTAGCATCTTCTACAGCAGAATTCTTTTTTACTGGCCTCCTTTTTTGAACCCACTGCCGGTTTGCCCTTCTCTTCTGAATGTTGCTGTCTTCTACACTGCGTTCTTCTACCACATGTTCTTCCACATCACTTATTATGGTTTTGGTTGTATTGTGGGTGATTGTCATTTGCCATATATGTGTTTGTAGATGCTGTAATTTTTTTACAATACTTTATTATACTATTTTTAACATGATTTAATAATTACTTTTATTATTGATAATAAACTTGTACATACATTGAGACAAAACGTCACAGTCGTTCTCATTGTCGAGACCAGATATTGTTTTAGTATTCACCACTTCTAAAATAATTGTCTCATCCATATCTTTTGTCTCTGGAGCTGGAGGTCCCCCTCCCGTCTTATATAACTGCCGTCGTGATTCTGCAGCCTTCTTTCTTAGGTCCTGCTTAATATTTGACCACAGCTTCCTTAAGGAAGCTTACACTATTACACTATTATTTCTTATTAAAATTAATATATGATGCAAATTTAACATAAAATTTTCTCAAGGCTACCTTCTATTAGAATCGACTTTTAATATTTTTAGTGATAATTCCGTTAGGTCAAATGAGTTTAGAATAAATGGGAAATATATTAAATAAGTTGTTTAGTAAACACACTTATTACATATCAAATCATATATTAAAACTTACCTTTTCGTTAAATTGCATTGTGATATGATTCCACGCTTCATCCTTTTCCCGATTGCTCACAGCATTAGTGGTTTTATTTTCTATTATGTGTTTGTTTACCTGTACTAGGTGAACAAGTAAATTTTTTTCGCCAGGAGTATAATTAATTCTCTTTTTGTCCATTTTTAAAATTAAATTAAATTGAAAGTTTGTAGATACTGAAACGAAAATTGCGCGGGACAAAATAAACCTAAAAACGTCACTTAATAATTTACAATTGACAAGTTACATGGTTGCCACGTGAATTGCATCTTAAATTTCTTCTTAGTTAAGACATACTTAGATAAGAATCGAAAATTATGGTGCAACGTAAATGAGAGTTAAGGCGGCCCTAGCTATAAGCGGAGCTGGGCTAAGCTGGAGCTTAAGATCTGTTGGTGCAACCAGGCATTAGACCCTTATACTTTTTAAACCCAAGGTTCTTTACCCGTTACAGAATAGAAGTCCGCATTGACCACTCTTTGCTAGTCAGCTAAGCATGTTTGCCAAAATGGCCGCTTGGCGTCGCTGTTTAATACCAACCTAGAATTTAAAAATTAAGAAAATATTAAGGGGATATGGATTTAAAAATTTTATTTAAAGTGATTAAAGGATTATTGAAGTGACTGACTCGTTACATTCTCCATTGATAGATATACCTTCTATTAAATCTGATAGCGCTTCTTTAAATACCTCTTCACTGTAGACATTATAGAGTAGTGGTGACAGCACGCACCTTGGCGCATACTCTGGCGGACACCTCTCTGTATTTTGATATCTCGGGTGTTTTGGTTGTCAACTCTTACCTTGACAGTTTGATTCCAATTTGGATTAGATATAATTTTCGTATCACGACTGTCAATAATTTTGGTTTTTAATATTTCGACAAGCTTTTTATGTTTAACATTATCAAATGCCTTTCCAAAATCTACAAAACATAAGTACATGTTCTTATTCATACACATGCAGCTCTGTGCCAGCACACTCAAGCCGAACAAAGCATGTCTTGTGCCCATAACATTTTTAAAGCCAAATTATGTGTCACTAATTTCATATTCAATAGTTTTAACAATTCTGCTGTGTATTATTTTCAAAAATGTTTTAAGTGTGTAACTCATTTAAGCTGTTTTGATCTGCTGTTTTAAGTGTGTAACTCATTAAAGCTCTGATTTGAGCAGGATATTGCACTTGACTTTTTGGGTGTTGCCACAAAGGTCGATTACAGCCATTGACTGGGGATTGTGGAAGTCTGATATATTAGATTAAAGAGTTTAACCATTACATCAATATCATCTTCTTCAATGAGTTTTAATAATTCGATGAACACATCACCTGGTCCGGTAGCTTTGCTCTCTTTTGTGTTTTTGATGGCATAGATGACTTCTTCCTGTAATATTGGTGGTCCGGTACCCTCTGTGGTTTCTAATAATAGTTCTTCTCTTTCATCATTAAATTAATAACTTTTAGGTGTAATTGGTTTAGTGACACAATATTTTCTTTATATCGGTAATACAATCTCCTTTATTATTTTTAAGGATATTAGTTCTTGTGCCTTTTCTAGAACATGTAATTTCTTTGATTTTTGTGTGTAAATTAAAGCTATCATACTTTTTATTCAGATCTTCTATTTCCTTGCATCTGTCGGAGAACCTCCTCTCTTTTGCCTCTCGAATTTTCTTCATGATGTATTTCTGAGTTTCTTTGTATTTATTTAGGTCTTTTGCTTTATGTTTTCTTCGTTCTTCCATAAGTTAAAGAATTTCTACTGTCATCCTGTCACCTCGGGGGAATAATTAAGGGTCTAACCACCTTCTGTTATCCCCGAGTACTCTGTAGCGGGCTTCGAATATACTGTCGAGAGCTCCTCTACTTATGTCCATTTTCGGGTTATGGACTTGGAAAATATTTATCTTCGGTGTCCTGCCTTGAAAAGGGCAAGATATTTCTTACATGACAATTTCTTCGTCGAAATAAAAACACCAAGTTAAGTTGAAACAATTCTCAGCCACAGAGTATGGAAAATAAATGCAGGAAGCAGAGCCCCGAGAGCACTAAGCTCTCGGAGGGCCCGTGAGGGACTGACTTGCTGACCTAAAAATCGCCAATATTTATATGCGCTGTTCGAGCGATAAATAGGGATTTCCAGGTCAAGAGCCAATGGGAAAATTCGAGGCGGGGCGATGCGCATCCAAATGCGTACTAGTCCACAGACTATGGCATTCGATGACTCTGAGATAGCGCGTTTGGGAACCTTATCTCTACTGCTCTGTAAATACTATCGTAATTTTTTTCATATTTTAGGTAAACTTATTTTCTCGATTCAAAACATAATTCTTTACAACTAAAGAGAACCTTGTTTTTGTTTAAAATATTTATGTTTCTTTGTATCTTTCTCGTACTTCGAGTTTGCGATTTTCATATTTAAGAGCCAAGTTTTAATAAAAATATGTTTGAAATATCCATATCGACAACCTTGACGTTTATTGTAAAACAATAATAACATAAAACAATAAATACATACACACTGGTGTAGGTCAGGCGCGCTAGGGGGTTGCGAGGGTTCAGTATGGTTCAGATCTTGGCTTACTTCATGCTTTTACTAAGCGCGGCCGGCAATGCAGATCCAATGCTTACCGACATATCACGTGTCTGTCTGGCCCAACTACCCCTTACTCTGCTTGGGTTTTCTCCCCAAGTGGTTTGATGGTTTCTTTTCCAACAGACTGAAAAGCATGATGAATGTTTCCCCATTTTTGGTCAATAGTTTCTGCATTATCTTCTTTGACTTTCCTTAAGTTTTCGTTTATTTTAAATTTAGTTTCCGCATATGTGTTGTCTTGTTAGAGCCGCCTTTTATCCATGATTTTCTTGGAGCTAGGGTGCTTTATATTTTTTAGTTTCACTTTTATCGACAAAACAATCGGATTATGATCGGAGACTATGTCCGCTCCTGGATACGTTTTGGATGATATTATAGAATTTCTATATCTTCTCTTGACGATAATATAATCTATTTGACTTCTGACTACTTTGTTATTATTGTCAGCTGGTGACCTCCCTGTGTATAATCTACGTTTAGGAAGTTTGAACAAGGTATTTGCAATTATTGGTTCCTCATTTATACAGAAATCAACCAGCCGATCTCCACGTTCATTTCTCTCCCCGAGTTCATATCGCCCCACACACAATATAATATTTATATCATGTTTTTTAGTCAGCTTTAAGACATTGCCAATTTGTTCATAGAAGTTTTAAAGGAGAGTTGAGAGACAGCATCAATCAGCCGATCAGAGTAGGGAACAAAGTTACAAACAGCTTTTTGAGAATTCTTATCAACTATAATGCCAACTCCCTGCCTGTGATTAGAGTTGTTGTTACTGGAATAATACATTGTTCCATTTCTTGTGTTACTTTTCCTGATTCAGGCCATTGTATATCGCTAAGCCCCAGTATGTTAATCTTCAATCTGCGCATTTCCGACACAGTGTTTTCTAGTTTGCCAGGTTGGTATAAACTTCTTACGTTCCATGTTTCAATTTTTAAGACTATAAGGATAACAGTCATAGAGTACTCTATTTAACGGTTACAGAGAAACTCGAAGGGTATCGACATCCAAGGGCAGAAAATAAAGCATCTTTGATATGCCGATGATTGCTCTCACAACAGATGACTTAGAAGAGGGACAATGTGTTTAAAATTATTTATTTAATTTCATTTACAAACCTTCACTTTAAAGGCAGTTACAATTTCTGTAAGCTTTCATTGAATTATTTTGATTTGTCTTCATCAAAATAAAAGCTAAACATTTGACTAAATCTTCAATCTAATTAACTCTAAAGGAAAACTAACTTAATCTTTACCAGGACACCAAATTGAACGGTGTTTTGGCAGTTTTCCTTTGAAAACACATAGACCCACATTCAATAGTTTCATTTGGCAAATAAGTGTGTATCTGAGTATAAATACAAGTGCTAATAGCATCTAGCGGCGGCATTAATGGAAACATAAGTGAACATTTATGAGCCGTGACACCGGTCTTTGCTCGCTTTTTCTACACGAACATCTGATGTACCGACAGTATAATTTTAATTTTGACTTGAACTAGGCGAATACACTAAGAAAAATTCAACAAATTATGACTGAAGTCAAACTTCTCTAGATAGATTTTTCAAAAATTTTGTTTCCGAGGATATTTTGCTTTTTATTTGATATTAATTAAAACAACAAAAACTTACTAAAGCTTTTCTTCTTTAACCTGGTGGTGTTCAAACAAAGTACAAGAATAAGATAAAGAAAAAGAAAAATCTACACAAACAGTAGAGAGATAATAGGTCGCATATGGTTATAAGTTTGTGGAAAAGAGGCTATAATATCATTAGCAAAAGCTAAAGCGGAGACGCATACAAATCTAGGAGATCAACAAATTTTAGTCCACGAAAAGTATATCAAAGAGTGATGGAAAAAATATTTTGAGAGTATAAAAATGAAGAGTTTGCTAGAAAACCAGTTGAGCTAACAGATACAGTATCTGCAATGGTCACCAAAATAATAAACAAGGAAGTTGCCCAAGTACGTTAAAAATATAAAGAAAAATAAAGTAGTTGGACCAGATGATATCCCTAGGGAAGTGTGAACAGGAAATACAGGAACATGTTGGCTAGTAGGTTTATTTAAAAGAATTACTAAAATGCGACAAATGACAGATGAATGAAAAAACAATATATGCACCTGCATAATATGAAAATGTGGGGGAGAATAATTGATAGAAGGATACGTAAAGAAACTGATACAGAGCAAAGAGCTGATGGAAAAGACGAATTGAAAAGCAATATATGCCTCTTCCTTTTCTATCCTTAATCTTTCGTAAGAATGTGGTGATGTTATGATATAAGAAACTACTCAAAAGAAACTCACTAGAAAAAGAGGGAGTTTAAAACAAAAAATGACATATTTAGAAAGATATAGGGAAACAATTGCGGAAGATAAGCAACATAATAAACCAAGTATAATAGAAGTAGAAATGAAGATATCTCGTGCTGAAACCATGTTACAGAAATATAATATTAACCAAGGGCAAATCAAAGATATTTGTGATGAAAGTAAGCTCGAGTTAAATCAGGAAGAAGCTGATCATTTTCATAACCGTTATATCGAAACATACAATCTCACAATTCAGTATCACCTACAAATGCGGTTATTCAAAATCCTTTGCAGAATATCTTAACACCAAAGGCTAACATACCTACTTTTAAAGGGGACGCTGAAGGCTGGTTAGAATTTAAAAATGTATTCGTAACAAATATCCGTCCTGTGACTAGTATTAGTAATTATCAAAAGTATCAGATCCTTCAAGCATCTGTGGAAGGTTACGCTAAAGGATTCATTCAGCATGATCATATTGATGACACCACTTTTGCCATAGCTTGAATATCTGTGTGGAGAGCTGTGTGATACCTACAATAGAAAAAGAATCTTAGTAGATAACTGTTTAAAAGCAATTTTTAATTTACCGACAATTCAGAAAGAATCAGCTGATCAATATAACACGTTTTTACATGATATTTAGGTCATATTTCTGCATTGGGTGGATTAAAGATTCCTAAAATTATTTTATGGGAACTAGCAAATTATTTGTTATCTATCCAATAAATTAGATAGACATTATTTAAGAAAATAAAAAGAGAATTCATGTAGACGATTTGCGTACACTCCAGGAGTTCTTAGAATTCCTTAAGGAAAAGGTTGATTTTAAATTCACTAGATGATGATTACACTAATAGAATTAAACGCAATTTTAGAAAACCAATTATAAATAAACAAAAAGTTCAGTTAGTAGTTAATTTACAATGTAACTACTTTAAACAAAGTCATTTTATTTATAATTGTGAAGTTTTTTTTTGAAATTAAATAAAAAAAATCGTCTGAAATAATGTATGCAGTTAAATCTCTGTGAGAACTGCTTAAAAACTGGTCACCGGCGGGA
The DNA here is from genome assembly GCF_040954645.1 of Diabrotica undecimpunctata. Taxonomy (NCBI): domain Eukaryota; kingdom Metazoa; phylum Arthropoda; class Insecta; order Coleoptera; family Chrysomelidae; genus Diabrotica; species Diabrotica undecimpunctata. The sequence continues at coordinate 12,875 of NW_027312275.1, read as the reverse complement.
TACTTGTAGATACGGGGGTAATGTAGAAAGTGTTATCAAAGGCACCAACCCTTCTTCATGACGAAGCAACGAAGGTTAATATTTCTTCAAACAATACAAATTTCTCATCCATCAAATTCAGTTTTTTTTATAAATAACAATGCTAATACCCAAGTATTCTTATCCACTGTGGTCGTCTTTGTAAGAAATTCCAATGATAAAAAGGGACCATGCAGAATTCTATTAGACGGTGGTGCGCAATCCAATTTGATTACTGAAGAACGTCGCGCAAAATTGCAACAACCTACAGTATCTACTAGGATTCTAGTAGTAGGTATTAATCAAGTATCGTTCTTGTTAAAAGAGAAACTTAATATGTCCATTTTCTACAGAATTAGTAATTATAATTCAAATTTATGTGGTCATGTTGTTCTTACAATTTGTAATCTAAGTGACCAAAAGGTATGCACGAATCAATAGAATATTCCAAAAGCTATTGAGTTGGCAGATCCACAGTGTTCTGAACTATAACCAATAGATATCTTATTAGGATAGAATATCTTTTGGGATAGTCTTGAGCAAGGCAAGATTACACTTGGTAAAGGTTTACCAGTACTCCATGAGAGGAAATTTGAAAATACTATCTTACGTCCGGTTTTATTTTGGTCACATTCTCAAGTATATCTAGCTTGGATTCGTAATGAACTCAATAAGTTTAAGCATTTGTAGCTAAACGAATTTGTCAGATTTAATCTTTAACAGATCGAAATATTGGTATTAAGTAAATACGAAAGGTAATCCTACCGACATAACTTCAAGAGAATCACAAATTTAAATATTACTTGATTAAAACATATTTCTTCGTGAAGATGAATCGAAACGAGTAGTCACTTACTGCTTAAGATTATGTAATAATGCGAATCCTAAGAATAGTAAACACAAAGGTTAGGTTCACTTTTTCTATGCGAACTAGTTAATTAATTTTCCCTTTTAATAACATTGTCCCAAAGGGAGTGTTTTTGGAAGTGATTCAAGCTCTTGCATCACATAAAAGGCTTCCGTAAAAAGGTAATCTATCTTTACTATCTCCATTTTACTCTGAGATAGCGCGTTTTTTGAAATACTCATTTTAATACATTACATGCAGGTTCACAGTTACTGCTCGCCACAATTCGGCAAATATTTTGGGTAACAGGTGGCCGTAATTTAGCCAAACAAACAGCACATCAATACATTGGCTCTGTCAAGTTTAAGCCCAAGTGAGCTTCTTGCCCTATTGGTCAATTGTCTAAAGAGAGAATAGTCCCCTCTCTTTCATTCAAAATTATAGTAATTAACTATGCAGGCCCATATTTAATGAAATATCGAACTATTAGCAATGCAAAACTTATCAAATACTATGTATGCATTTTCATATGCTTGTGGTGGCGCCATAAAGCGTTTGATTTCTTGAGGAGCTATTCCACTGCATATATTCTAACAACGGAAAAACATTTGTTGGAGCCAACAATGAAATCAGAGAACTTTATAGTTTCTTATAAAGTAATTCGGAAAGTATAAACCGTTACTACACTTCTCAGACATTTTCTTGTAGCTTTCAACTGTAGCTTTAGCCTATGCTTAAATGACTACAATAATAATACAGGTTGAGGGAATATTGAATTTACGTCCTCTATTTGCTTTGTCGAATGATCCCAATAACCTTTAACCCATCAGTCCATCTCATTTCCTAATTGAAAGCTCCATCAATACTCTACCTAAGTACGACTTTTCTCATATCGCTGAAAACAAGCTTGCATCTTCGGAGGTAATACAAAAGTTCAAAGGCCAACTTGTCGCAATCATACCAATGGAGGGATCAACCAACTCCATTAGAACTTGATAATCTTGTTCTAATTCACAACAACCAGCAACCGTTGTTGTTTAGTGAGTATTTTAACCCCATAGGCAAATAGGAATTTTTAAGGTAACCTTTCAAAACTGGGAGTATGTTTAAAACTATAGATTTAAGTTATTCCGAAAATAATTTATTATGTTCTAAAAAATTTTATAATACGTGGCAACTAAGCAAATGTGTATTTAATTTTTGTAACCTGTTACACTCTCATGTCAATTACGATTAAAAGAAGTTGTAAAACATGTGCTAGTTTGATTTCAAACTATATATTAACAACGTTGAACTCATCATCATCATTCTAGCTTTACAACCCTACGTGGGTCCTAGCCTCCTTAAAAATTTCTCTCCAGTCATTCCTATCCATTGGCTTTCTCCGCCAAGCATGTATTTCTATATTTCTCATGTCTTCATCGATGTTATCAAGGAACCTTGTTCTAGGTCTTCCTCTTTGTCTCTGACCAATGGGTCTATCAAGGAACGTTTATCTAGCTGGATCATTTTGTTCCATTCGCATTACATGCCCCATTCCACCTCAGACGTCCTATCTTAATATGTTTTATGATATCTTATTCCTGGTATATTCTATAAAGTTCGAAGTTGTATCGTCTTCTCCAAACTCCATTGTCATTCACTGCTCCATAAATTCGCCTCAGTACTTTTCTATCGAAACAACATGTTTCCATTATTTTTTGTTAGAATCCAGGTCTCTGAACCATATGTTAGGACTGGGCGTATTATTGTTTTGTGGAGTTTTATTTTTGTATTTTTTGATATAATTGTGGATTTAAGGAGGAGGTTGAGCTCAAAATAGCATCTGTTGGCCGTGCAAATTCTGCGGTTTATCTCTGCGGTAGTATTATGAATGTGTAGTAGTATATTTACCAGCCCTGAAACCAGCCTGGTATTTTCCTACTATCTGTTCTGCATATGGGGCCATACGATGATATACTATGGAAAAAATTTTGTACGCTGCATTTAGAAGCGTAATTCCTCTGTGGTTAGAGCATTCAAAGATATCCCTTTTTTGTGTATGGTGCAAAGTATTCCAATATTCCAATCATTAGGGAGGGATTTATGTGTTTATATTACTTTTATAAGCTGCTGTAATGACATTAACCTAACATGGAATTCAAGAGTCCCAAGTCAGTGGAGGAAGAGCGAGGTCATACCCACCTTAAAGAAAGTAAAAGACCCGAGCCTGACTGATAGCTACCGGCCAATATCCCTCACAAGCTCCTTATGCAAAGTAGCCGAAAAAATGGTTCTAGGCAGACTAAACCGAGACTTAACCCATCTTGAACTGATTGACGACGCTTAAGCTGGCTTCAGGAAACACAAGAACACCATGGACCATGTAGTCGATTTTGCCCAAAAGTCAAGGATGCTTTCCACCGTAAAATGTCTACAGTAGCAGTGCTAGTAGACCTCAAAGCTGCATACGACACAGTATGGAGAGGTTTGCTGTTACACAAGATAGCGAAGTCCGGAGTTGATGGCAAACTATTCAATTGGATAAAATCCCTTCTCGGGGAAAGGTATCAGAGAGTCAAATTTCACAACCATTGTTCCAAATTTAGACTGCAAAGACAATGGCTGTCACAAGGAGCTGTCATCAGCTGTCAATTGTTCAACTTAATGATAAACGATGTGCTCGAAATGATTAGAAAGACACCTGGTGTGGAAGCCCTCCTGTATGCTGATGACCTCCTAATATGGGCATCAAGTAGCAGTCTGAGAGCGCTCGAGGGAGTAATGAACCAGGCTCGGAAAAATCTAGAAAAATGGGCGGATAAAAACTGCCTAACAGTCAGTACAACCAAAACCGTATATCAAGTACTTAGCCTTTCAACAAAATAGACTGCTGTCAAGCTGACGTATAAAGGAGTTGATCTGGAAAGATAGGACGTAACAAAATACTTGGGGGTGTACATAGATAAGAAAATGACGTGGAAACCTCAAATCGACGACATTGCAGAGAAAGCCACAAATAGATGTCGACTGCTCAAACGTCTCACAGCAACAAAGTGGGGCGCCACGCAAGATGTCCTGATAGCAATATACAAAACCTATGTCCGGCCGATATTAGAATATGGGAGTGAAGCTACAATAACTGCGAGTAAAAACACCACCTCCAAGCTTGAAGTCGCCCAGAACACTGCCCTTCGCGTCATCACCGGTGCTCCAAAATCAACAACGATTACATCAATGGAAGCCCAGACCAGAAGCGGCGGATGAACTTGCAAAAGAAGGCACTACTCTTCCACAGCCCCTAGCTTCCAATCGTACACATCAGCAAAGTCCAGCATGAGGAATCAAAGCGAAGATAAAAGAGCAGCAAATACAAGCCGGTGCTGGAAAATCTTGAGCCCACCTAATAGAGTCACCAATCCCTCGCAATTTGCCGAGACCCATTAGTGTAGCCGTGTTCAGAACAACTACGGGGCATGACTACCTGGCCTCCCATCTACATTGCATCGGCGTCCGCGAAAATGACAACTGTCCACTATGTGATCAGCCCCAGATGGATGCTGCTCACCTTCCAGAGAGCCCAGCCCTGAAAACAGACCCACCCGAGGAGGATGAAGATCGCCTACGAGAAACGGCTCGTCTATACTGGTCAGCGCGCCACCAAATGGCTAACATGCCAAGGGTGGGCGTTGGCTAGTAAGTAAGTAAGTAATGACATTACGGTATCATGGCCACCTTCTTAATACAGTTTAGCTGGGAGATTATCTACTCCAGGTGATTTGTTTCTGGCTAGTTTTTTACCTGCATCTTTAACTTCAAGAATCATTGGTGCTTCCTTTTTTCTCTCGTATGTTCCCCTTAACTCATATCTTTGGTCTTCCAGGTTTTCTTCTTCTTCCTCTATATTAATTGCCTGGTTAAAGTATTCCACCCATATATTCAATATATCTTTTCTTGTTCTTAATCAGTCGCCATTCTGACTTCTGCATTGTCTTTTGGTTGCCTTGAATTAAATACAAAACAATACATTTCACTTCGTCACTTAACATTTAAGCAACAATTATAAACAACTGTACTATTAACAAAGTTATAGAGTATCTTTCTTTAAAAGTTTTAAAATAAGGTATTAAAGTTTTATATGTTATATAATTACAAAAAAGGATTTGAAAATCCCCTTCAATTTTAAGATTATTTACTCCTTTTCTTGCCTAAGGGAGCTCTACCCTTTTTAATCTTTTTTTTTTAATTTTCATGATTGGTGCGCATGATAATTCATGATTTTTCATTTTTTTCAGTGTAGCTCAATATTATAAATTATATCAGTTTCTTTCACATATGCCAAGATGTGACAGGTTTTCAGGAATAGAAGGTTTCGTCGCGGTATACTAATGACGGATGTGCCGTTCTATGGAGTCACTCATCCGTTTCAATTTATGTTCTTCCGTTTTGTATAAATTGGTTATTTGAAATTAATTTGGAGCATGGCACAACAACTACTGATATTGTCTTAAAAATCTTTAAAAAACACTTTAATTTATTATGCTTCAAAAGAAAGAAGTAATTTGATACCCAAGACGGGAAGGAGAGTGATAAAAAAGAAAAGAAGTTAATATAAACACATAAACGAAAAACATATGCACTGTGCAAACTTTATTTATACTATAAAGAAAAGTAAAAGACAAATCATCGTAATTAATGTTACTACAGCCCTACTTGAGCCTACTCAACATTGCTCAGTTTGTTTCGTCAGTTTTTCCTCTCCATTAAAATTGCTGCCAATTTTCTGAGACAATTTTTCGGATCCTTACATTTCCACTTTATCTTTACTACCTTTATTATATACTGTATATACTGTATAAAATTGAATTGGAAAAGTCTAACCAAATGTATTAATGAGAAATTATTAAGAAAAATACTAGAAGCATGGGATGGAGGAATCACTATAGGAGGCTAAAAAATGCGATACCCAAATGACACACGAACTCACACAAACCGCAACAGCTAAATTGCTACAATGTCCTTATTTTTCGCATTGCTACATACGCAGTTGAAACATGACCCTCAAAAAATTTATAGGAGTAAGATCAAAGCCTTGGAAATGCGGCTTTATAAAAGAATTTTATAGAGGGTGTCCTGGATAGAACATAGAACCAACCTGTCAATTCTGGAAGAGCTTCATATAACAGACAGGCTATTAAAAAATCTAAACCGAGCATACCTAAATTACTTCGGCAACAGAGCTAGAAGAACGGGGACCATGGAACTATTGGTAGTAGAAGCAAAGGTCGAAGTCCAAAGACAAGAGAAACATATCCAACACGACGGCAGACCAAATGAAGAATCTGATGGGAAAATCCCTACATGAAGCCGTCCATATGCCACAGGATCGCCGCCAATGAAGGCAGCATGCTAACAATATTTAAAGTCTCACCACATTCTGACAAGGACTCAGGGAATGAGGAGGAGGAGGAATAAAATAAAAGTTAAAACTAAGATTTTGAAAAAATGTTTAAACAATCAAATACAAATAGACCTTACACCAAATTACCGAAGGAAAAAAACAAAAATCAAGTGGTGGATGTTCAAAGATCAGAAAAAGGATCTATGTAGGGTAAAAGTAGTAGAAAAAAGTGTTAAAAGTTGAAAATACAATTTGGTGAAAAACTTATATAAACAGTAGCAGAATAAAGAAAGGAAAAGTAGTTGATCAGATGATATCCCTGGGGAGGTGTGGAGAGCATTAAGAGAGATAAGAACAATTTGGTTAACAGGTTTATTTAATAGAATTATGAAAGTTTGACAAATGTAAGATTAATGGAGAAGCAGCATTTCAGTACCTGTTTACAAAAACAAGGGATATACAACAATATACAAACTACAGGGCCATGGGATGTAAAAAAACTGGAATATCCAATAATCAGTTTGGCTTTACGTAAGGCAGATCAACAACAGATGCAATTTTTATTATAAAGCGGTTCCTCAGTAGATGACTTATGGGATTTACAGATTAAAGATGGCGGATAGCTGGATCGCAACGTACGTGGCATTGGGGCGGTAGAAGTACCTTCTGGAGGTGTAGGGAGTGGTGTAAAGAAGTGCAAGTTTGGAAGTAGTACCACTCCTGCCGTTTCAGTTGTAATTGATGAAAAAATGGTAAGCAGTAAGAAAATATGTGGGAGTGTTCGTTAAAATAAAAAACAAGAAGATACTAACGGTTAAAAGATGTGTTAAAAGCTACCAGTAGGGCTTTATGTAGATGTTTGGTAAAAAAATATGATAAATGGGGAAATTAGACAATATATAATTATTTAGTAGATAAGTATGAAAATATAATATAAAGTATATACGTATAAAAATATGTCGTACAGATCGATTTTTAACAAGACAAAAGAAACGATTACGTAATAAAATAGTATTTTATTTATACAAAGGAACGAATGTTTTGCAATTTTTATATCTTGTGGTAAATACGCTGACGCGATTATATCAGAAATTGCAAAAATGATATGCACATCGGTTCAACAAATAAGAAATGAGTCGTCGGTGGGAAAGATTGTTAGAGACATATATAAGAGAGTAACAATCAGTGTTGAGACATGTATGGGAGAGAAATAAATGGAGATACAAGCAACATAATCTGGGTTGGGTAGATGAAGTAAATGGAAGGAAATTGTGTGTTGTGTGACATAAAAATTTCAATTAAGCTGAAGGGAAGAATTCTATAAAACAGCCATAAGATCAGCTATAATGTACGGAACTGAGTGTAAGGCAGTTTAAAAAAAAGAGGAACAACGAATGCATGTGGCGAAAATAAGAATGCTTAAATGGATGAGTGGAGTACAAAAAATAATAAAATTAAGAATAAGTATATTCCGGGAAGTCTAAGAGTGGCACTTATTGATGCCAAAATGAGAAAGCATAGGCTTAGATGGTTTGGTCATATTCAATGTTGAGACGTTAATCACCCAATATCAAGAAGGAAAGGAGTAGGAGATAAAAACCAAAGAAGACCTGTGGTATACGCTTCGACAGAACATATCGATATAGAGGATTGATATTGATATGACCCACTAAGAGACTTATGGAGAAATCTAATTATGGAAGCCAATCCCACATATCAATAAAGGCACAGAGAATGATGATGAATCAAATGGATTTTAAAGTGAAATGATTTACTACACTATACCACTACCCTAGCCTTGATCTGTTCCTGCTTTTATTTCACACAAGTCAGCCCATTTCTCATAATATTATGATTCTTTTTGGAGAATTGTTTTCATAAGCTCTTGACAGGTATCAGCTTATGAAAACTTACAGCTTAAAAATCAACCTAATAATTTTTTTGATCGATTTCTAAATCCCCGTATCTGCGATTTCCTTATTACCGATTTCTTCTTAACTATTCTTAAGATCAAATATGAGTTCAAATATGAGTAAATGATCAAGTAGGTAAACCCTATATATCAGGACTGGTAAGGTTGGTTTTTCACTTAAGTTTCTGTTCTTTAAGTGTTGACCAATACTAATGTTTCAAATATTTATCTCTCAACAGAAGATTACACTCTTTCATAATAATTATTGAAGGGAGAAAATATTTCATAATTATACATTGAACTGAAACATATTTTTTACGCAATTTGCAAACATCTGGTCTTTGCTCGGCTTCTGTAAAATATCGATAATTTCTTACACGCAAACAAGTCATTAGGTAAGCTGGTGGTTTCTCATATTGTTTTCACCCTTCCTTGAATACTACCTACTCATTTCATTTTACGCTCATCTCGTTCAAATCTAAGTGAATAACAATTGGTATTTAAATAATTTACCTTTTTTATTACAAAACATTCTATTGGAATTGTGGTCATTCAATACGTTGAATTTATAAGAATTTTGATTTTTGAGAATATTTAGTTATTTTGAACAAATAGTCATTTGCTGCAATATATATTATTATTATGGACATAATATGAAAATCAAAAAATTTATAGGGAAACAAAGCAGGTTAATATATTATTTCAAAAAACAATTTAATTTTAATAATTCAGCAGAAAATTATCGTCTTCTTCTTCTTCTTTTTATGTAGACATGACTTTTTTCAATGTACCTCCAGTACTTTGTCGTTCCATCGTTTTCGTGGTCTTCCTACTGATCGTCTTCCTAGTGGTAAACCGTCTCTTGCCGTCTTTACTACTCTATTTGTTGTCATTCGGCTTATATGATCATTTCATTTTGCTCTTCTATTTCTTACCCAGTTCTTGATGTTCTCTACCTTGCATTCTGTACTTTTACCTCTTTCCTACAGTGTCTTACCATTGATTTTTCATCTCTGCTGTTTTTAACAATTTTTATCCTTTTTATCCCTTTCATTTCTTTCCCGATATTTTTATTTCTCCATATTGTTTCATTCAGACAGCTTGCGGCTCTGTTTGCTCTATTCACTTGATCTTCTACTTCAGATTTCTAGCTTTCCGCAACTAGGTAATGCCTAGATGCCTAGATATTTAAACTCCATCACTTCTTCTATTATCTGACCTTTCAGCTCCAATTTACATCTTGGTAAATTTGCTGTTGTAACCATGCATTTTGTCTTTTTTGGGGAAATCTTCTTCTTCTTAAAGTGCCTATCCGTTCCGGATGTTGGCGATCGTCACGGCTATCTTTACTTTATTTATTACAGCGCGGAACAGTTCAGTGGTAGTTGTGTTATACCACTTTCGTAAATTTTGAAGCCAGGAAATGCGTCTTCTTTCCGGTCCTCTCTTACCATTTACTTTCCTTGGAGAATCAGCTGGAGAAGGCCGTAACTTTCTTGATTTCTCATTACATGTCCTAGATATTCCAACTTTTTAGTTTTGACGGTCATGAGAATTTCACATTCTTTCCCCATTCTACGCAGGACCTCCACATTAGTAACTCTGTCAACCCAGGATATACGTAAGATGCGCCTATAACTCCACATTTCGAAAGCTTCGAGCCGATTCATAGATGCAACAGTCAGTGTCCATGCTACCATTCAGTAGAGCAGAACTGTGAATATGTAGCAGTTCAATAGACGGCATTTTGTTTTTAATGATATGTCTCGACTGTTGAAAATGGTTCTCATTCTAACGAATGCTGCTTTTGCTTTTATTATTCGCTGTTTAATTTCTGTTGAGTGGTCCCATTAGCTATTTAAATTGGTGCCTAGATATGTATATTGCCCGACTCTTTCGATATTCTGTTGGTTGATTGTAAGTTGAGCGTTTAGTATTGGTTTTAAACTAATAATTGTCATAAATTTGGTTTTCTTTATGTTAAGAGCTAGTCCGTATCTGTTGCTGACTTCTGTTATGCGATTTGTTAATATCTGTAAGTCATTCAGATTATCGGCAAAAACTATAGTGTCATCTGCATATCTAATGTTATTCAACCATTCACCGTTTATTAGTATTCCTTTCGCACAACCGTCTAAAGCTTCCTTAAATACCCATTCAGAATAAATGTTGAACAACAATGGAGACAAAATACAGCCCTGTCGTACTCCACGTTCTATTGCAATTTTATCAGTTAACTGGTCTTCTATTTTGATTTTGGCCGTTTGATTGTAGTAAATGTTTCTGATAATTCTAAGATCTTTGTTGTCAATTCCAATTTCTTGCATTAGAGTCATTAATTTGTCATGTTTTACTCTGTCAAATGCCTTCTGGTAATCTATAAAGCATATGTCACAATTCACATCCCTGCATCTCTGAAATAGCACCTGTAAAGCAAAAAGGGCCTCCGTGTTTCCAGAGCATCACGAAATCCGAATTGTGTTCTTGTTAGTTGTTCCTCACATTTTGTATATATTCTTTTGTGAATGACCTTTAGAAATGTTTTAAGTAAATGGCTCATAAGGCTTATAATTCTATAGTCTTCGCACTTTCTCGCAATGGGTTTTTTTGGAAGATTTATAAAAGTTGACACTAACCACTCTTGGGGAATCACGCCCGTATCATATATACTGTTAAATATATTTGTCAACCATTTTATGCCATCATAGTCCATAAGTTTTAAGAATTCTGAGTGAAAATTATCAGGGCCTACTGCTTTACCATCTTTGGTGCTTTTGATGGTATATTTTACTTCTTAGACTGTAAATGGTGGTCCAGATTCGCAATTGGTGTTTGTTGTAATACCAGTGTTACTTCGTATATCTTCAAAAATTTTTTCTACGTATTTAATCCAAATATCTCTTTTATGCTCTATTTGAAGTACTATGTTTCCCTGGTTATCTGTCAGGAATCCAGTGTTCTTGTGTTTATATAAGCCTGCCGCTTCTTTAATCTTTTTATGGAGGTTAAATGAATCATGTTTTTGTTGTAATGACTCTATCTCTGTACACTTCGAGCTAAACCAATTTTCTTTTGCTATTTTAATAGCCCTTTTTATTTCGTTATTTATGTTGTTGTAGTAATTCTTATTAAAAAAAAAATCCACAAGGAAAATAATTCCTGTAGCTGGCTGTATACCACGTATAACAAAAGAGGTTAGTCTTTGTATGTGGGTATATTTTATTTTATAAAAACCCTTAAAAGGGCAACATTACAAGCACGAACGTTTTCGGAACAACTGTTCCATCATCAGGTTAAAATGCAGGTTAACATGCCTGAGCCACCAAAATATTTGGGTAAAAACCCTTTAAATTGAAAAATGTTACCGAAGAATGTACATGATGTTTATAATATTATATGATGTTTAATATTTTAATTAGATTTTACTTCAGGTAACATACACCCATGCTTAAGTGAGTTCCAGTGTCCGGAGAGTACACCTCTTCAAACGGTTGCTCTTTCAGTTGCCAACTTCAAACTCTTTCAGTTGCCAACCGTAGTCCGTTTGAAGAGGTGTACTCTCCGGACACTGGAACTCACTTAAGCATGGGTGTATGTTACCTGAAGTAAAATCTAATTAAAATATTAAACATCATATAATATTATAAACATCATGTACATTCTTCGGTAACATTTTTCAATTTAAAGGGTTTTTTACCCAAATATTTTGGTGGCTCAGGCATGTTAACCTGCATTTTAACCTGATGATGGAACAGTTGTTCCGAAAACGTTCGTGCTTGTAATGTTGCCCTTTTAAGGGTTTTTATAAAATAAAATATACCCACATACAAAGACTAACCTCTTTTCTTTTTTTAATTCTTATTATCTTTAGCGTTTCTTCTGTCTTCCGTCATACATAGAATCTCCTCCGTCATCCATTCCTTTTTATTTGTTCTTTCAGGTTTTAAGTATTTCTCTGTTATTTCTTGACTTACTTTGTGCAAATTTTCTAGTTCTACATCTGTGTTATCTGTTTCTGTACGCGCCCATGGTTTTTCTGTACGAGCCCACGTTTTTTCTTTTAGGCGTTTTTGTACTTTTCCTTTACTGTTTTATTTTTCAGTTGATTAATATCGTACTTCATAATTTTTGGTCTGTGAACTTTCTTTAAACTAAGTTTCATTTTGGCGATAAGTGGATTGTGGTCCGAATTTATGTCGGATCCCGGGTATGCTTTAACAGATGTTATAGAGTTTCTAAATCGTTTGTTAATAAGAATATAGTCTATTTGATTTCGTACTGTGTGATCTGGAGTATCCTGGGGAGATTTCCACGTATGTAGTCGTCTTGGAGGAAGATCATAAAAGGTGTTTGTCACTACGAGCTGTTCTTCAGTTGCAAATTCAATCAAACGGTCTCCGCGTTCATTACGTTCCCCTAGACCAAAGGATCCCACTAAATTTCCACTTTGTCCTTTGCCAACTTTGGCATTAAAGTCTCCCATTATTAGTATTATTTCGTTTTTCCGAATCCTTTTGACAATATTAATAAGGTCATTGTAAAATTCTTCTATGATTTCTTCTGGGGCGTCCGCTGTAGGAGCGTATACTTGAATAATGTTTGTTTTTATGGGAGTTGTGTTTAGCTGAACTAAGAGCATCCTTTCTGATACAGGTACAAAGTGACTCGGTATCCCGTATTTGGCCAGCGCATTTCGCTTATTACTCTGAGATAGCGCG
>NW_027312274.1:0-33416 GCF_040954645.1 Diabrotica undecimpunctata | reverse complement strand
ACGCGCTATCTCAGAGTTGCGCACCTATTGCTATAAGAATAAAAGATTTGTATTTATTGGGTGAGTTACTGGGTTACATAAAAAACTAATAGAAATACTGAGAAACAAAGATATAGACAGACGAGACTTACGAATTATTATCAATCTGTATTGGAATCAAAAGGCTAATATAAAGATAGAAGAACAAAAGTCCGAAAATATAGATATAAAGAAGGAGTAAGACAGGGCTGTGTTCTGTCACCATTACTGTTTAACGTGTACAGTGAAGCCATATTCCAGGAAGCGATAGCGGATCTGGGTGATGGAATCTCTGTAAACGGAAGAATAGTAAATAACATAAGATTCGCTGATGACACCGTCATAATGGCAGACACCCTGGAATCGCTACAACAATTGGTAAATAGGATTAACGATTATTGCATTAGATACAGACTAAAAATAAATAAGAGAAAAACTAAATTTATGATTGTCTCAAAAACGCAACATGGAAATGAAAGATTAATGATAGAGCAAACCCAAATAGAAAAAGTAGAGACATACAAATATCTGGGAACCTGGGTTGATGACAAAAATGACCAAAGCAGAGAAATCAAAGTCCGAATTGAAACTGCAAGGCAAGCATTTGTAAAAATGAAGACAATGCTTACCAACAGAGACCTTCAGTTGCATCTCAGATTGAGGGCTCTAAGATGTTACATATTTTCTATCTTACTATACGGAATGGAAGCTTGGGCATTGAAGAAACAACACATAAGAAAAATAGAAGCGTTCGAAATGTGGTATTACAGAAGAATATTAAAAATTCAGTGGGTTCAAAGGATTACCAATGCTGAGGTACTACGACGTCTAAATAAGGAGTTAGAAATTATATAATTATATATAATATAGGAGCTGCTGAGAATTATTATGCAAGGAAGGATCCAATTAAGAAGAAGCATAGGAAGAAGATGCATTTCCTGGCTAATTAACCTTAGAGAATGGTTTAACTGTAGTTCACTACAACTTTTCAGAGCAGCAGCCAACAAAGTGACCATAGCCGTTATGATATCCAACTCCGATAGGAGATGGAACTTTAAGAAGAAGAATTTATTGGGTACATCCATGGACCTGAGCAAAGTTTACCGCCAATCAAGGAGTGGGGGCTGCAGTATTACTCGGATTTTAGATCGATATCGCACTTTTCACTATTATTTAACTTTGGCAATAAATTGCTAATATAGCGCCTCTGTACTGTCTCTGAGTGTGTTTTATACTGAGTACAATAGTTTTTAAGTAATTTTTAATAGTAAACACAAGTGCATATTCATCTACGCACGATCAGGTCTATTCGCTCCGTGCGTGACCATAGTAGGGGTACCTTGAAACGATGCCAGCGTGCGTAGCGGCGAAATATGACAAAATTGGAATCATGGAATCTTTTTACGCATATATTTTATTAAAAATGTGTGCAAATACATATTGCGTATTTAATTGTGCTAATAATAGCAAAAATAGTAAGTGTAGTTTTTATAGGTTCCCAAAGATTACATATAAATTAGAGAAAAGAAAAAGATGGATCCGTGCTATTAATATGAAAAAATATCACATAACCTCATTTTTATGCAATTGAAATAGGAAATATTTAAATAATTTACCTTAAACGATATTTTATAAGAAGACTTCAAGCTAACTGCAGATAGCCTGATGACTTTAGCTTTTATATCATACATTTTACTATTACTTTTGAATTATATGTTTAATTTTATATCATACGTTTTTAATTATATGCTCTTTCACGTGAAAAACTTGATTTTCTAGTACTAGATTTTTCCCTTTCTTTTCCGTTTGGGGTTAAAAAGATATATTATGATGAATTTTGAGAAACCCAGTTTTTAATACTACATTTATTTTGTACATTCTTCTTCTTCAAGTGCCGTCTCCATCAATGGAGGTTAGCGGTTATGGTGGCAAACGTTTGTCTATCTTCAGCTGTTCTTAAGAGTTCCTCAAATCCAAGTCCTGTCCAGTTTCTGATATTACGTAACCAGGACAATTTTTTTCTTCCAATTCCTCGCTTTCCTTCTATTTTGCCTTTTATTATCAACTGAGGGATGTAGTATTTCTCGTTGCGCAACAAATGCCCTAAATAACTGGTTTTTCTTCTTTTGACTGTTCTCAATAGTTCTTTTTCTAAATTGAGTCTCGCTAGTACTTCTTCATTTGTTTTTCGTGCTGTCCAAGGAATTTTTAAAATTCTACGGTACACCCAAATTTTGTACATAAACTGAAAAAATATAATTAAAAAGTTAATTATTAATAATTGTCAATTTCGCCTGTATTTAACAATGTCAAAAATATGTCATATGTTTAACCTGAAAATTGGTAGGTCCAAAACAGTCAGATGAAGGCGGTAGGTGTCGCGTCAGTCACGCACGAAGCCAATAGTTGATTTTTACTTCTTGAAATGTGAAAACGTGCATTTTTTTTATACCGGACGAAAAAGTATGACTTTGCGCTCCCAAGATTAGAACCTAAAGCGCGGAATTTATGCCCAGTGTGTTAGGTGAAAAATATGAAGATAGCAAAAAATAGTAAAAGGTTGAAGTAAAAGTACAATATAAAAAAATATTAAAAATACCTCTTATAATTTTGTTTGTTCGTTCAAAATTCAACCTAGCAGAATTATTGGCTTTCTATAGAGGGGTAAACAATTGTGAATGTGGTAAATGAATTGAAAAAGCTTTGTAGCACACAGTGGTATTTAAAAATTACTTATTTATTTTAATTAAAGCTACCACGGGTTAGTTGAGAGGCGAAAAATTAGTTAAAATCGAGCAGAATCATGAAGTATTTCAAAATTTGTATTTGAATTAGCTAGCTTAATATTCGAGCTTCCGCTTAATAGCTTTATATTGACTTCCCATATAAGGAGTGTTTAAGCGGCGAAAAATTAATAGGGTGGAAAAAATTTGTAAAAACCTATCAAAACATTGTGGTACTTCAAAAATTTATATTTTTTAAATTCTGCTGGTTTGAATATTTAGCTAGCGGAAACGTTTACAAATAAAATTGCTTTAGTGGTGGAAAATTATCAGGGTGGTGATACTGTAGCAAAAACTTACGAGAACACTTTTTTATTTCAATTATAAGTAGAGTACAGTAGGATATAAAAACAAATTTCGCCATAAATTTTAACCCAACAGAATTATTGATCACTTTAAATTTTAACCTAAAAATTGTTGACTTTCCACATGGATTACTTAAGTGTGAAAAATTTTTAGGGTGGTAATAAATTCGTAAAAAACCCAGCAGAACACTGGTATTTCAAAAATATTTTTTTTAATTCCGCTGGCTCGAATATTAAGCTAGCAGGAGCGTTTACAAATAAGATTGGTTTAGGGGTGAAAAATTATCATGGTGATCAAAGTTTAGTCTAAACTTAACAGAACATTTTTTATTTCAGATATAAGTAGAGGAGAGTGAAATTGTAAAAGAATATTTTTTCATCTTAAATGTTAACCTAACAGAATTATTGGCGTTCCATAAGAGGCCGTCGAGGGGTTATTAATTACTAGGGTGGTAATAAATTCGTTAAAACCTAGCAGAACACTGTGGTATTTCAAAAACAATTTTTAATAATTCCGCTGGCTCGAATATTAAGCTAGCACGAACGTTTCCAAATAAGATTGGTTTAGGGGTGCAAGATTATCAGGGTGGTTAAAGTTAAGTAAACATTTAAAAAACACTTTTTATTTCAGTTATAAGTAGAGGAGAGTGAATTTAAAAAGAAAATAATTTTTCCCCTTAAATTTTAATCCAACAGAATTATTGATTTTCCATAAGGGATGAATAATTACTAGTGTGGTAATAAATTTATAAAAACCTTGTAGAGCACTGTGGTATATCATAAATATTTTTTTTTGAAATTCTACTAGTTTTAACCGTAAGCCAGCAAAATCGCTCCCATTAAGGGTGGTTTGGTGCTGAAAAATTATTAGGGTGGTAATAAATTAGTGAAAAATAGGTGAAAAAATATGCCATAGGCAAAAAGTTTTTTTTTTCGAATTCTGCTAGCTTGAACATTAAGCCAGCAGAATCGTTCCCTTTAAGTTTGGTTTGGTGGTGAAAACTTATTAGGATGGTAATGAATTATTGAAAACTGGGTGAAAAAATATTACGTAGGTTAAATTGGATTCCGCTCATTTGTCCTGGAATTAAGGGTCCTAGAATTCCGGTGATCGTGGTAGCCAAACAGTTGCTCCTCCTCTGCCTATCCACCTTTCAGAATAGTTATTATTTAGATGATTGTGAATAGGGGCAGTGTGATGAACTGGTGCACAGTCGTGTAAAAATCACATTCGTTGTCGAATATTAAGTGGTACAGTTTACAGTAGTATTGGCAAATGATTGTTTAGAAAATCCAGATATATGGCACTATTCTCACGACCGTGTCAAAAAAAGTGGACCAATCACATAATCGCCAACAATACCACCCCAAACATTTATAGACCACCTAGTTTGACTATGAGTGTTAACAAAATAGGGATTTCTTGATGCATAATAATGAGAATTAAGCTGATTCACCGTTCCATTTTTGTAAACTGTAGCCTTATCTCCAAAAAGCACACAATAAAAAAAAATCGTTCTCTTTGCACTTGCTGCTGAGACCATTGACAAAAAGCTAATCTGCGTTGATAATCATTGACTGTCAATTGTTTATGTAACTGCTCGCGGTAAGGATGCATTTTATGTTTACGAAGGATTTATGCCGCCGAAGTTTGACTAATGTCATGATGCCGTGAAATTGATGTGTTGACGAGTGCTGATGTGGGGATCTTCAGTAGTAGCTATCACTACATCATATTTCTATTCTTCACTTAGAACAGTTTCGGTTCTCTCATTTTTTTATATACAACTGACCCAGTACGAACAAAACGATCCATTAATTTTTCAAAAGCTCTTGCGTTTGGCTTCCTCCAGTCAAGATATCGCTCGTGATATATTCTGGATGCAAGTAAGCAATTTCTCGAACTTTTTCCTAATATCCAGATCATATCTGTTAACTCTTCTACAAAAAAATTCATTTTTAACACTAAAGACAAGCCACACAGACCGATTAAAAGGGTAATAATATAAAAACTATGATGTCATTTTCAAAGCCTACTGTTTACGGTTTAATAATATGAAAACTGTCATTTTTTAAATGACAGTTTGAAACTGTCATTTTTTCAAATGACAAATTGCTTTTTACTTATTAATAACTGCGCGTCATAATCGGCAGTTAGTAATGTTTTATTAAAAATTCCTGGCTTAGAATACTGTTGATATAACAATCTAAAAATTGTTACATCAATTGTATATTGTTTTGCTTTCTGTTTTGTGTGAGTTATTTACTGAATAAAAATAATCTTGTTATAATATTATACAAAACATATTATCTTTTAGGAATTTTAGGAATCTTGTATTTCATTAAGGAATTACGTAGTTATTGTTTACTCTGTAGAATTCCACATTTTTCCGAGTATGGAGAATATCATTGCATAAATTTTTTCTAAATAAGTGTTTTGGATATTCTATACCATAATCGAATTATCGACGAATGTCGCACTAAAAACTCACCCTGTATATAAATCATCGGCATAGCTCTCAACAAGGAAAGATTAGAAGATCCTGATGGTTTCTAGGCCAATACGTTGGTAATGGTGGTTTTTAGGGTCCTATAATCCTATTGCCACAAATTGGTCGCATTGCCCCTGTAACGATTCTTTTCCCAAGTTAATGTTTTTATAGGTTTTTGGAGGTGTTTAAAATATTGAGATACATATAAGAAAAAATAATGACGAGCGAAAGAACTTGATCTACAAGTTTAAAACGATCTTGTTTACCAATTTACATATAGAAATGAGTTTTATTTTAATTTTAAACCCTTTATTAGTTTTCCTATTAACTTACTTCCTTTAACTTTAATAAATCGTTCTTAATTTAATCTAACGTTCGAAAATTAGTTCCTGATTTTCGCTGTTTACTACAATTAATCCAATAACCAATACAAATTGACCCAGTGGAAGCATCTTTACATACCGTAAAATTATGTTATGTCCCGGTAATTGAAGTGACCACTCCATTGGAATTAATTCAGTGTATTTTCCAAGTAATAAAGGACTTGCGTGTGGTTATATTAGAAATTGAGGTAAATCAGCACTGAAACTATTATAGATAGGGCGAGCGTTTGCTTTCCACAATGACACCATTAGGAGTTTGCAAACTATTTAAAGCAACTTTCAAGTACGCAAAATGGAATAACGTAATTGTTGCAAATGTTGTGGTTTCACTAAACCAGTTATTGGTATGCACTTATTTTAAAACCAATAACCGCATAATTAAAAGTTACATAGTATCGTATCCCTTAAGTAATACCGTTTGCAAGATAAAAGTATGTGCACATCTATAGTACCACAAAATTGTAGAGTAACTCATTTTTAAATAGTTTTTTATAGGCCAGTAAAATTGGACATTTACCATTTAGAAAAAATATTTTTATTCCGACAAAAGGAGAAAATTTAATTATTAAAAAATGTTATCTTTAATAAAGTTATCAGATAGAAGAGATCACATTTTATATGAAATACATTTTAAAAATTTCACTGACCTATTTTTAGACTGTTTAAATATTTTGGTAAAGATTTGAGTTCTGTAAAAAATGCAACATTGTCAGCGTGTATGATTTAACTTGAAGTTAAATAACTGAAATATTGTAGATTATATCTTTCTCTAACGGTAGATAATGTCTGAGATCAACAATTCCGTCCAAGATTAAGCGACATAACTGGCAACAACGCCATTGTGTAACATTTTCTTTATAATTAAAATAGAGAACAATTTTTAATCCCTTTACCCCTGTTGCTGAGACGCACATGGCCGTATTCGCAAATAGCTATGCGGCTGGTCTTGTTTACCATTAGAAAATTTTATTGGAACCTACCGAATTATCACGGAGTTCTCAGAGTACGGAAGGTCATATTTATCAAAAAACGCCGAAGTAGTATACTTTATGGTAGGGCTGGGTTAATCTTTTTCGGGTCCAGGCGGGTTCTGTTTGATACTTTGGTAAACATAGTCGTAAAAGTACTTTATAGTATTTTTCTGTAAGAACCCAATTCAAAAGGTTTTATCCCTTCTCACGTTTCCAACGACAAAAGTTCCGTTATTTTCTATGTTCGTTAGAACCTTTCTATCTTCCTAGAAATGGAAACAGCGCCTGGACTGTCATTTTTAAGTGGGGAATATCCCACCTTTTTTTTTGGGAAGCTTGTGAAATTTTTAGAGGAAGAACATCACTTCTGGCAGGGCAGTCTTTGAGTAAAGTTGCTTGCTTCTCTTACCGTTCTCTGTGAATTTTTTCTTTAAGTGTGTATACACTTAAATATTTGAGTTACTTAATCTAATACCATATTAGATTAAATATGGTTATAAAGTACCTTTAATTTAATTAACTTCAGTGCTTGATACTTCTTCTTCAAGTGCCATCTCCGCGGCGGAGGTCGGCAATCATCATAGCTATTCGAACTTTTGAGACGGCTGCTCTGAAAAGTTCATTTGATGTACAATGATACTAGTAAAGTATAATAGAGTTAGTGAAGTAGTGCAGCAGTCATCGAGATTTATTGTAAGTATTCATAATTATATTACCTTTGATTATCTGGGCGAATAATATGTTAATCATATTACCCAATACTGGACGAATTAGCATCAAACCATTTCATCATCTGTAGTTAAGGTTAACTACCGATTTAGCAATTTAATTAAAAGAACATTTGTTATTTTCATACGAACTTTCAATCAGCTATTAAGAACTCCTCACTAATAATTATTACAAATATTTAATTCTCAGTAAGAATAGTTATTCATTAAACAACAGTGCGAGACAGACAGTTAAATTAAAATCAAGTGCGGGTTGGTTAAAATTTTATATTACAGAATTCTTGTAATCTTTTTGTATTCTTTTAAATTTAACTTTAATTAACTTTTTTTATTGGCTATTCATTTTTTAAATTTATTTTAGCCGTTATCTCGAGATAAGCCCATAAACAGCGAAGAGAGATTTCTTATTTCAGTTTTAGTTGAATTTTTTTTAAATACTATCAGGCTCTCTTCACTGATAATTTAATTTGTGCATGGCTTCATTATATTGTATTTGTAAAGGTATTTCTTCATCATAATACTGTTTATTTCTATATGTATACAACCATTTATTAATTGATGATATATATTTTTTACTTACAGGGGTCTGCGTAGCGCAAGCGGTAGGATGCTTGCCTCGCAAGCCGGTGGTCCGGAGTTCGAATCCTACCGCCGACAAGAACATCTAGACATTTTAAAAATGTCTATAGGCCCCAGGTCGACTCAGCCTGAATAAAAATGAGTACCTTGGGTAAAACCAGGGGTAATAATAGACGGTTGAAGCGTAGCACTCGCCATGTTACCTTCCTTGTATACCGTAGGCCCTAGATATAGCAGACTACCCTGCTATACTCCCAAAGCCGCGACAGCGGTATAAAACGGGAGACTATTATATTATATATATTTTTTACTTGTGTTTACATTTAGATTTAAAATCATCAGATTTATCCAAATTTAAACGTGTTGTTGAATATATTGTTTTGTTTTATCAATGAATTTTATTTCTCGACTCCTAATAAGTTTCCTGATGAAATAATACCTCTGAATATTTGCTTATTACATTAAATTATTATTATACCTTCGATCAGAAGAAAGATCAGGCTGATTAAATTTCGTAGGTAAGTAGTACATTTATTATTTGTTTATGTAGTGTATTGACAAGATTTATTTGATAATTAACTGTTGATATCTTTCCTTGGACTTGGTCTCAGAATCTAAATATCTTTCCTTATCTCTTTTCGTTTCTGGAGTTTCTTAATTTTCCACTTGAACCCCAAAAAGTTAAGTGGCGCCCTGTTTCTATCTTATCTTTGGTAATTCTACCCATCTATCTTTTTGTTTATTTCTGTATCTTTTCTAATATATCTTATCCTGATCTATCTTCACTTATTTCGTCCGTTGGACCCATTCCCAGTTCCAAAAGCTAGTTTCGAACCCACGACTCGCTCTCCACCAACCATCCGGCTGCCGTCTGCAGTGTCTCCATTGGTGACCTTTCTAGCACTATCCAAAAAAGGTTTCCAAGGTTACAATTGTTCGGTAGTTCTTTTATTGTATGCTATCTGTTAGTGAGCCTCATAAGCACACTGCGGATTCCTAAAGCAGAGAACCTAATTGTTTGTTGTGTTACTAGTGGAAGGCGCTTTTACGTTAACTTTCTATAAATTTTGAGTAGGTAATTTAGTTTCAGTCAATTTGGCGACAAATAATAAATTTGGCAGACAGTAGTATACTGAACCGTATATCAAAAAGTAACTTCACAATTTAACACCCGAAGAAAAAACTATGATCTGAAATGACTCTGAGATAGCGCGTCTGAGCCAGAGAACAAAATATGAATGTAAGCCATGTAGTTACATTACGTAGAATTTTGACAAAAGTTTTAGAAACTAGTTTGTACAGAGAAATTAAAATAGACGATAAAACAAACGATAATAATACTTTAAAGGTTGAGACAAGAAAAAAAAAACAAATTAAATTGGATAATACAACCAGATAGGCTATTTGTCGTGCAGTACATGAATTTTATTTGAAAAAGTACCAACTATAAAAAACTTGCCTCTTCTCTTCAATCTAATAAAAATATTTCAAAAATATTTAAACATGTATTAAGTATTAAGAATCTCGAAGAGATAAAAACATACTATACAGATGAAACATGGTTAAATAAAGGACAAACTACTAGCTTTTCTAGATAGTTTGTTCACAGGTTCAAAAGCCCCATCTGGAAAGTGAACGCCTTATTATTAACCATATTGGTAGTGACTGGATGATTTATTAAAGGAGGTTTAAATGCGTTTGTTTTTAAGAAAAATTTAGTTTACCATGAGGAAATGGATGCAGATCATTATGATAATTGATCTAAAATTAGATTGCGGATTGGCTTACTAAAAAAATATTGAATTCAATTGACCAATTTTGAAAAGTCTTCGCACTTTTGAGCAAGTCAGTTTTAAAAAGAAATATGACGAGAAAAAGGCGTAATTGTAGTTCGATTGCGTAATTGTGGGCTCAAATAATAAATGAAGGAACAATGTTACTTTCAAATTAAACGATGCACAAAATCTACTTAATAGTGCCATTAGAAATGGAACCCTACAGTCGTGAATAAAAGTATTGAGCATGTAATGAAAAAAAAAAAAAAAATAGAATATGTGGAACCTTGATAACTTTATTGAAATTATCATGGAATCAGTTGTTGTGGATCTAGGCGAAGATACTACTAATGAATCTGAAGACGACTTAGATGATTCAGATTAGATTATGTATATTGTTTAATTTTATAACATATTTTATATATTTTATAGAAATAAATAACATAATATATTGGCATATACAATAAATTGACATAAATTTGGAAACTCAAAAAGAAATACAAGTAAAAAATAAAAAGACTGAAATGGAAGATGATCTAGAAAAACAAAAGTAGGTTTCTGAGATATGTCTTGGAAATCGTTTCAAAGATAAAAAAACTAAAAAATTGGCAAACAAATTAAATATAACTAAATCATTCTCCCTACTAACATCGGCAGCTGGTGTTGTGCCATTAATTAAAGATAAAAAATAATAAAATAAAATATAAGTAATAAAATGATTCATTACAATAGAACCATTTCAACACCTGTGTAATGAATTGGTAACAAAAATAATCACATTTCTTTACCCTTATATCTCTACCTTGAAAGAAGACCGTCACATGTCAAAATATGACAATTTTCACAAATGGCGATTGAAAAATTTATGGCTGAGAACAGGCTAATATTTTTGTTTTGGTATGTATTAGCCTGTAAAAAGCTACACTCAATCCCATACTTTTTTAATCCTATTTTAGGCCATAATATTTTGGTTGTGACGTTCTTTGAAAAAAAGTGTGTTTAGTGTTTGGATATAATTCACTTTTTTAATAAAAAATTTTTATGAGTGTTTTTAAAAATATATATATTTATTACACAAAATAAGAACAAAGACGCATTAGTGTGAAAACTAAAAAATACTGTCATTCTGCAGAAAATAAAGTTAAAAATACTCGTCTTCATTTGAAAATTTATTTTTTAACTTTCCCTAATACACTGTCTTCATTGCTTTTGACAGAAGTCAAGTTTAGCATGAGTTTACCACTAAATCATTAAGATATTTTTATAATCTGTATATAGCTGGGTTCAAAAATTCAAAAAGTTAATATATGATATTTTCCAAAAAAAACTGACATAACTCAAAAGAATACAACTTATTTTAAACATAACCTTAACTTCTTTACAAGACTGACACAACATTATTCTTCACATAAAATGTTGTATTACCTTGTTGTGTTCTTGAGAGAGGACGGCATACCTCAAAATATGACGCTATTGTCCAAAATTTCTTACCAACTTTAAAAGCAAATTTTCTGATGACCATGGATATAAACTGACTTTATGACGTTATTATACAAAAAAATATAAAATATTTCAATACTGTTTACTAACATAGTCCATTTTTTAATTTTTTTTAGATATGACGGTCTTTTTCCAAGGTTCTTCTAAACAAAAAAAAAATACACACCAATGTGTGACTTTAATATGTTCAATTAGTGTGTGTTAAGCCAAATTAATATGCGGAGTGAAGCTATTAATAGAACGAAAAAAGGAAAATTAAAATACTTCTGCCATGATAAGCATCAACTATTACAAGTGATATTTAAAGGAAAACTTGTAGAAAAATAATATGACAGAAGAACAATATTATTCCTAAATAAGTGACGACCAAAAGTAAATAAAGATCATAACTTTGGATGCAATGAAATTTAAAAATAGTAAGTAACTAAGGAATTGATAAAATTGATCAGTTAAATAGTTTTCAAGTATTCACACTAACTACTGTTTAAATATCTTAAAATTATTTTAAGCGATATATGCAGGTCCTATACTAAGTGAAGTTGGTGTAAATTTCAGTTACAAGAATCGAACCGATGTGCTTCACGTTTTACCGTTAACCACTTCGACGGTTCGGAATTGAATTTAACGATTGTTAGTTGGAAACTTTGTAATTAGAAACTGTAATCTACCTTGATGGAAGAAAAACGTCACAAGCACAAATGTTCGCAGATGATGCCCAACGCCATCGGAAATAATAATTAAATTACACATTTACCTCTTTTTTTTCGGAATATGTAAGAAGTAAAATAATATACTTATTAAAATTTAAGAAAAAAATATTTTAAACCACTAGTTTTTAGATGACGGGCATACTGACAAAATCGTAATATTAAATATTATAGTAAATCTGTAAAGTATATCTATGTAGTAGTATTGCTAAATTTTCTTGTATTCTGTTTTGTTTTTTATATAAATAAATACATTTTCACGACTGATGCCCTAATGAGAGACTAGGAGGCTCAATCAGCGGAAATCTAACACAGCCAACTACAGTTCAATAGGCCTTTTATATAGTTCTTCTTTGAAATTAAGGTGACATAATGTGACTATTTGTGACGTTGGCTGTCAGCTATCTCAGCATCTTTTAAAAAGTCTTCCTGATTGTTTGGTGCCTGTTGGTCTTAAATATCTTATTTCTCGGGCTAGCCTTTTATTTATTATTTTTGTTTGTACATTATCCGATCTGGTTTCTATCGCATATATCAATACCGGTCTTACACGTGATTGCTAATGAAAATGCATTTTAGAGAGAAAAACCTGCTAATAAAGGTTTTGAGTAAAAATAACTACTCATCGATATTTATAAGCAAGAAATTACACAAGATTAAAGAAAGAAAACAAAAAAAAACACCACAATTAATTCAGACACACAAGAAGAGACTCAAAGATGACAACAATACCATACCTAAAGGGCGTATTAGAAAAATTGAAGAGAACAGGAAACCAGTTCAACATCACAATAATATTTGAAACAACCGAAACACTGAAATCCATCCAATCCAAAAACAAACTCAACAACACACAAAAAAAATAAAAAATTGCACCTATAAAATATAAAAATATAATGCACTCTTGTAGTATTAAAGTAGTAAAAGACAGAAAGTACGATAAATGCAGTAATTCAAAAATATTAGAAGTATCAAAAATATTACATCGCAATAAATATTTATTTTCAATAGAAAACTGGAGCACACATATTGGATACCATGTGTGTCTTGTTTGATAAAATTTTCGCTATAATTTAAGTTAACCTTGAAGATTCAGCAGTTCAGCAGTACATATCTGGTCTATTAACGAGTTGATATGTAATAGAACATATGTAATGGTATAAAAGGTAAACATACAGGAATCGGGTCATTCAATAATAGTAATGTGATTTAATTGGTCAGACCTTTGTAATTAAATAAATGTAATCTTAGTTACGCGTAGTCAACGATACCACCATGCAGATCCAAGTAAGTCGCTTTACATCTTCAATTAAGTACTATACAAATACTTAATTATAAACTGTAAATAGTATGTTATTAACAGGTTAAGTATTATTATACAAACGTTAATGATATGTTTTTAAAACTAGCATACCAGTTTATTGAAAATATGTAAAATAAATAATTTTATAATTGTATAATACACACAATAAATATTTATTTTCCCTTTTGACCATCTGTGCAAAAATAGAACATATTTTAGCTAATTGTTTTTTTTCTGTTTTTGATAGGATAATAAATTGACAATTTTGTATACTTTAACTTATTCCGTATGTAAAGATGGAAATATTAAGGTACGACAAAAAAACGTCATACATACAGAACGTATTATTACCAATTCTGTCACGATTTTTCTTTGAATATGAACGAAATTGGCAACTCGTATTGTTTATGTATTAAAAAAATCCGCCCGTACAAAATTTATTCCTTAAACAGAAATGTTCGTATATTGACATACACTTAAAGCCACAAATAAAAGAACAGAAATACCTAAATATGTAAATTTGGAAAACAAGAGGGTGATCCGAGCCAAATTCCGTTTTATTAAAATGTTTTGATCTCAACCAAAACGTTTAGAGGCAAAAGTTTCCCATACATAATTCACGTACCTTCCACATTTGGTCGGAAAACGGAATGTATGTTGTATATTGTAGATGGAATTCTGAAAATATTCATTTTTAATATATTCGAATAAAGCGGATATTAAAAGGGCACTATACTGAAAGAAATAATATAATGATATCATAATTTTTAAAAGAAGAATATCATTGTTGTCGTGTCTAATAGACTGGTTATATACAGTGATATCACGAATTCCTTAAGAAAAAATACGTAAGGTGTCTTACCCTGTATTTTACTTTAACTTAAGAATTTATTAGAAAAATATTGTAAATCTTTTAAATAATCCCGATAACCTATCTTTAATTATGAATCCACACGGTTGCTAAAACTTCAACTAGCCATAACAAATTTAAATAAGTGGATAGAGTATTTGATATGGTTTGTGTAAGTTTGCATGTGCTTGTAAATGCCGCGGTAGCGTATATTGTAAAACGCTTTAAATGCGGCGAAATTTGATCACATCTCTTATCAGATCACCAAACCTTCGCCAACTCGATCTTGTAATCAAAGAATATAAAAAAGCTAAACAACACGGCGCTGCCGATTTTTATTTATATAGAAGATGCAATCAGTAGTCGTCTTTTCTATAGATCTTCCTTATTATAATTTTCATAGTGATGCTATTCAACTAATTGATTCATATATATCAAATCGTGATCAATATGTTCACTTCAACCAGTGTGATTCTCAAAAACAATCTCTGTTGATTGGTGTCCCTCAAGGCTCGGTTTTGGGTCCAGTATTATTTCTTATCTATATTAATGATCTAGTGTACTCTCAAAATGAAACAGTTAACACTGTTTTATTTGCTGATGACACTACTCTGAGATAGCGCGTTCACCCTTCTGAATTCGACATCCTTGATTACCAAACATCTGAAAAAATCTTATTCAATTGGTTTTTAACAAACCGTCTTTCTTTGAACAACTCTAAATCACAAAGTGTTAATTTTACTCTAAGAAATAACACAGTAAATAACCTGGGAACAACATATAGTTATTCTATCGAAAAAGCTTTCCCGACAACTTTTCCTCTTTAGGAACCTTGTACAGGTGACTTCCAGGGAAACTATTTTAACAGCCTATCATAGTAATTTTCATTCTCATCTGACATATGCTATTCTCTCCTGGGGTCACTCTTGTCACATTGATAAAGTGTTTGCGCAACAAAGAAAGTGTGTTCGTATTATCTCTGGGCTCTGTTATAGAGCAGATTGTAGAAACTCCTTTAGAGCTTTACAAATTTTGACTTTACCTTGTGTATATATTATGCAGTGTCTGTTGCACATTAAAAAAATCTGGTCAATACAATGCGCATGTAGATTTTCACAAGTATCCCACCAGATTTAATAATAATCTTATACCAGAATTTAGCCGTCTTGAGAGATCCAGAAATGGGTTCAAGGTATTTAGCCATAAAATTCTATAACTCAGTGCCAGCTAGAATAAAAGCTCTTAATTTTCATCAGTTTAAGGCGAAAATTAAGAGTTACCTTATAGTGAATGCCTTTTTTACGTATGAGGAGTATTTTTACCTCCAATTTTAATTTGTTGTAATTGTTGTAAGTATATTTTAAAACACTGTATTTATGTTTGGTGTTTATATTTATGTGGTTTATTAACGATATTGACATATTTATCTTTGACTTGTAAAAATACTTATGTATTGATGTATTACCAATAAACATCTATCTATCTATATATCTATAGAAAATCTTCATACAACAAACCGCAGAAGAAACGGCCGCTGCCACTAGGTTCAACATGATCACCTTCTTCTTAAGACGCAATCTCCATTACTGAATATTGAACTCGTTTTTCTGGCTTTTACAATATTTAGGAGTTCACTCTCAGTCGTCCTAATTCTTCTCAGCACCTCGTTGTTGGTCACGTGCTCTGTCCAAGAGATCTTAAGCATCCTTCGAAAAAGCCAAATCTGAAGGTTTCTACACGTCTCATACTTGTGATTCCGAGAGTCCATGTTTCCACTCTGTATATCAATATGAAGTAAATGAATGTTTTTACAAGTTGGTATCGAATATCCAACGATAAGGTAGAGTTTATTAGGAATTTTTGCATTCTTTGAAAAACGGACCTAGCATACTCTATACAAGCACGTATTTTACCTTCGTAGTCAAGATCGTTTGTTATCCAATAACCAAGATACTGGAATTTTGTATGGGTTCTATCTATTTGTCGTAGATACGAATATTAATGTCCGCATTTGGTGCACGTATAACGGCCATTACTTTTGTCTATTTGTGTTTATATTCAGCCCCAAGCTATCTTCCTCTCTGGTTATGGCATTCAAAAGTCATTGCAAACCTCAGCACTGTCCGTAATAATTACGTTGTCGTCGGCGTATCTTAAGTTATTTACATATTATCCGTTGATTTTTATTCCTTCTTTCTTTTTCGGAAATATATTAAACAATATTGGGAAAGTACACAGCCTTGTCGAACTTCTCTTTCTATTGACATTTCTGCTATCATACGATTGTCTATTTTAATCGAGGCCATTTGATCTCAATATATATGTTTTTTAATAAGGGCCGCCGTGTTATGGTCTATACCATGTTATGTTAGGGTTTATATGAGTTCTGTGTGTTTTTACTCGATAAAACGCTTTTTCGTAGACGATAAAATAGAGAAACACGTCTTTTCGTTGATCTCGGCATTTTTGTAGTAGTATCTGGAGGCAAAATAATGCTTTCACTCTGAGATAGCGCGTCTTCTTCTTCTTCTTTTAATGGCGCTACAACCCTTTGTGAGTCTTGGCCTGCTTAACAATGTTCTTCCATTCTGCCCTGTCGGATACTTTTCTTCGCCACTGCCTGATGTTCATGGTTTTAAGATCCCTCTCTACGTCGTCTATCCATCTTTTACGGGGCCTTCCTCTTGTTCTGTTTCCTTGGGGCTTCCATCTCTGGACTACTTTTACAGCTCGATTATCTGGCATTCTTTCTAGGTGACCAAGCCAGTTTAGTCTTTGTGATTTTACAAATCTGACAATATCTGCGCTCTGCATTAGTTCATCCAGCTCGTGGTTCATTTTAATTCTCCACGAACTATCGCTGCATTGGGTTGGTTCAAATATCTTCCTTAGTATTTTGCGCTCAAATATTCACGTTTCACATCCATATGTGACCACTGGTCTAATTACTGTTTTATAGATTCTCAGCTTAGACTCACGATTCAATAACTTACTTTTCATTAAGCCTTTGTGTGCATAAAAGCACTTATTACCGCTAAGAATCCGTGCTTGTATTTCTTGACTAATGCCAAGCCCCATACGAAATTTAAATTGATTGTCGCTCAGATTTCTTTCGCATTCTCTGTATATACGTTGATGTACAATTTTAAGTAAAATTTTCAGAAAATGGCTGAGTTTTTTTCTTGAGTATAGGTATAAATGTCGATCTAAGCCAGTCGTTTGGGAAGATTAGAGTGGTATATATTTTGTTCAATAGTAGTGTTAAGGACTGAAGATTTTCTTTATTGATAAGTTTTATCATTTCTACATATATCCCATCTGGACCTAAGGCCTTTCGTGGCCTTAGGTCCTTAAGTTTTATCATTTCTTCATATATCCCATCTGGACCTAAGGCCTTTCGTGGCTTTGCCGTATTGATTGTTTTTGTAACTTCCAATGTTAATATATCAAGTATTGTGTCTTGTACTATATTCATTTGTAGTTCTCTACTCTCGTCATCAAACAGATCTTAGATGTATTTTTCCCATATATTTTCTACATTTTTTGGGCTAGATACTATTTGGATATCATCTACTATAGTGATTTTTTGTTTTATATTTGTGATTTCCTTAGTCTTGTTGTTATGAATTGAAGTAGTCGTGTTTTTTAATAATTCTCTCAGTTCCTCACATCTGCCGTTCATCCATTCTTCTTTGGCTTTCCTGATTTTGTTTCGGATGCTTCTTTGGGTTTCTTTATATTTTACTTCATTGCGGTTTGTTAAGACCTTACGTCCATGTATTCTTTGTTTCTCTTGTGTTGTTTTGTAGTTATTCTTTTTGTATAGCTTCTACTGATTCTTCTGCTACCGCGGGTGCTGCACTAAATTGTTCTTTGAGTGTATCATTGAGTATTTTCTCTATCTCTGCCTGTACTTCTCGATCTTTAAGTTTTTCGAGGTTAGGTTTTATCTTCTCTCTGCGTTTGATTTTCTTCAGTTTAATTGAGATTTTATCGATAAAAGAATTGTGGTCGGAACCGATGTCCGTCCCGGGATATGTTTTAACTCCCCTGATTCCATTTTTATAACGCTTGTCAATTAATATATAATTAATTTGGTTTCTTATGTGGTTTTGATTATCTCCAGGTGCTTTCCATGTATATAATCTTCTTTTTGGTAGTTTAAACCAGGTGTTTGTGATCATTCGATTTTCTTCTTGGCAAAATTGGACCAGTATTTGTCCTCTATCATTTCTTTGGCCAAAACCAAAGTTTCCGACTACGTCTTCGGTCCGCCCTTCACCTACTTTGGCATTAAAATCTCCCATAGTAATGTTTACAGCATTTTTTTCCGATATTCATTAGCTGTTTGATATCTTTGAATTCTCGTATTTTTCTTTCTGTTTTTTCTCCTGTAGGAGCATATACTTAAATAAAGTTAATATTTCGAGGAGTGGTATTAATTTGTTATTTTCTCGTGAACTACAAATACCACTCCGTTATCATAATAAGGATTGTCATTACCAGAATAGTGTATCATATGGTTATCGATGTTTGTCTGTCCAGATCCAGGCCACCTAACTTCACTGACTCCGAGAATCTTGACTTCCATTATTTTCATTTATTTTACGATGTAATGAGATTTTTCTGGCATAAAGAGAGATTTTACATTTCAGGTTCCAATTGTCAACCATTTAAGATCACCATTTAAGGTGACCATTTAAGGTCTGCCATGACTTGCAGTAGTCATAATATCTTGAGAATATTTAGTGTACTGGTTTCTTCTTGCCTTACATACCGCAGTATTGCAACCGTTAAACCAATATCTGATTCCAAGTCTATTGAGAAGTCATTCTTCTCTAGCCTTGGAGTTAGAAATTGCATAGCTGCTGCCCTATACCGTGTCCTCAGTTAATCCGCGGGTGCTTATTTGGCGAACCTTATTCGCTCCTTTCCTGTATAATATACAGTATGTCCCCTATCAGCCATATGGAACGCGCCGTGTCAAGGTTGACGACTTCCCCGCCCAGTCTGTCTTATGGGGAGTGCTGAAGAATCCCTACTTAGTTCAGAACTCTTTCTCCACAAAAGCTGAGACCGGCCATGGACATGATCACCAAATGTACCAATGAATAGTCGAAAGCTCAACTATATACAATTGTGCCTTGCGTCACAGAGACACCTCCTGGATTTGACCTACCACGTGACCTGGTGCACACTTAACCGCATTACAACTCCATGATGGATGTCCTTATATGTTGCACAGATGAGACAAGCTACCATCAGTGTCATTCAGCTACGGCAAGATCCAATATATAAAGCATATAATGGAGAAGTACCACCAGCAATGGTATGAGGGCAGTTATCAAGATTTCCTATTTGCAATGCTTGATTCGATTAACTACATAAACAATGTTGATCTTTATTTATTAATTGGATATGATGTAGATTGAAATAAACCAAGTACTTTGTAGTATTTACTTAAAAATGTCTAAAACTGGATTTTTTGTTTTTTGCTCAGTTGCTCCTTATTTGGTCTTTATCTTTATATATTATTAATTTTATTATTTAATCTTAATCTTACTATTTGTAGTACTCTTCTACAATGCGTGTCTTTTTTTGTAAAAATTGTCAGTTAATTATTAATATAAATTTTGCTTTTTTTATTTGTAAATTACAGTACGTTTCGCTGATTTTTGTATTTATAAGGCGCAACGAGACCTTTGAGGTCCAAGGGTATAAATCAGTAGCTGGGTTCCATACTTAGATCCTTTTCTCATCTGCTCTTATTACATATATAGAGGCCATCGGATATTCGGATGTTCTTACTTACATATACTGTATTAAATTCATAAAACTTCTATAAAAGTATATTTAAAACTGTAAAAAATGTAAAATTGCTTCCTTTATGCGATTTTTAATTTACGTCCGAATATATTATCCAAGAGTAAATACGATACACTAAAATCCTGAGTTAGACGGGAAATTGGAAAGCTACTCTAAACATTATCTAAGGTAACGTATATTGTGAGTATTCATAAAGCCTTAATATTCGTTATATATAGCCTCCCGAGAGGTATAATAATGCGGTCTTTATCCGTAAGTACACCTCAGTTAAATAGAACTACTGCTTCAATAGGAAGCGAGATTGGTATAATCCAATATCAATCTCTATATTCCGAGGTAGATAAATCTGAACTGAATAGAAAAAAAACCGAAATGATACCTGACAAATATATACCTAGCAGAATATATCATTCACGTCAAAAATGATAATATCGTGGTTTATAAAATGTATATCCATATTTCTCTTATATTAACCCTCAATCTGGAACGGCGCCACGTCAAAGAAAATAAATTTATTTTTTTTTCTTGGAGGATTCCTTTTCCCTTTTTCACGAAGAAATAAAATGTGTATATTTAACTGTATGAATTTAAACATGTGAATTTCTAACGAAGTACACTGCATTTTAATGCTTTTTAACACAAAAACATTTGGAAATGTATACATACCATATAAAATAACATACGTAAAAATAAGTCAAATTCTGGTTAGATAAAGAATAGATCAAAAATAGTGTATTAAGAATTTTATGTGATCTTAAATCAAAAATTAAACAAGTAAAAAATAATAAATTGTACTTATAAAATACAGTTATTTGTTAACTTTCTATGAAAAACCGCATACGGCATAAATTAAAAAAGATTGGGGGATTTAAACCACAATACAGTACAATATAATAGACATTTTAGCATGTACTTTTAGGGGTTCCCCGAGTTATTTCTCGGGGTTTTAAGGGTTTTACAAAAAAAAATCATGACGATGAATAAATACATGTCATTTATTTATGATTTAATAATCATTGTCTGTGTATATTAAATAAAATAAATACTCTTGACTTTCTGCAAGCTGCGGTTTTATGATTAGATTATCGTGCACTTCATAGACTTCACAATCGTAGAGGCTACAGTTTATTACATTCTCTCCCCTGGCAACAAACCTGTCAGAGGTGGGACCAGTAGAAAATTAAGGTTTCTTCCTGTGGCGTCTTCGTTTGTGTCTTGGTACTACAGGTGTTTGAGCTACAACATAATTAAATTTAGCGTGTGTAAGGGCGGATACGTGGAACACACCAAGGGCAGTAGGAATGTCTACTCCATAAATCTCGTAATTCACAGGCGATACCACTTGCTTGATTTTATAGGGTGTTTCTCTCTTCGGATAGAATTTAATTGTCTGAACTTTTGAACTGTTATTAGGAGCGGTTATCTCAACCTAAACAACAGCTTAAGCTTCTCTTTTTGAAGTAGAGTGGTAGTGCTCTGCAGCGGTTTGCTGGCCTTCTCCCCATGATGCTCGTCATCCATATCTCATTGTAAAAATACTACTGGCGTCAGTACGAAATATATACGGTTGATTTTCATCACTTATGGTAAAAGCATGTGCAATGTCCCTCTTACTGATATGCGGATTCTCAGTGATATTAAGGATTACGTATATTTTTTTTGTCCGTTGTAATCAAATGAATGATAAAAAGGTTGCTAATGTAAGTCCATAATATCATTATTATTTAATGATGGTTAAATTTTGGGCTACGGCTACCGGTTTGAAGGCTTACAATATTTGCCCCATCATCAGGCCCCAATACGTTAGTCTTATTTATATTAAAAACTAAAAAAATACAAGATACCAGATACAGAAAAGTTCTATAAACTAAGATAATGCGGAAAACCACCTTCCTCTCAAGGAATCCATTAACTTAAACCCCGGAATCTTACATAACAGCCATAACAATTAATAAACATATGAAGAAAAAAAACATCTCACTACATATTAACATAATTATATATGTAATAAAAACATTCCGACAATTCCATAGGGTGATTTTTGCTACGAAATTAATGAACAACATAATTATCTTTTAAACCACGCCGTATAATATTGCCCAACCTAGAAAAACAGGAACATCGGGAAGAGTCCAAAAATATAAATAATATACAGGGTTTCCCCAAAAAAAAAAGATAAATTTGTTCCACTCTTTTAATATGGGTAGGGGAATGTGTTGTACCTTGGACTATTTTTTTTAAAAGTCAATATTTGGGTAAAATAACGTTAAATAAAGAATTTATGGATAAACAAAATTCCTTTATTTAATTAATTTTGTAATATGCTGAAAAAGACGGTCAAGATTTGATTTCACGTACAAAGCGTCTATGTATCTGTTTATATGTATTTCGCCTTAATAAGGCTCATCAGAACAGATATTCATAGGTGTCATCAACGTGAAAAATAAATCCTTCCTGTCTTTAAGAATCTGCTTTAAGAATGATTGCTGCTTAGTTGAGGAGACATGTCGTGGAATGCAAATTTTAGTAAATTAAACTAATTAAAAAAAAATTGTTTAATTTACTAATGTTTGTATTTGAAAACGATTTCTGAAGTGGAAATTAAAACGCCAATAAACGTATTTTAACCTTTACTCTGAGATAGCGCGTATTTAAATAGTAATTAATTTAAAATGCCACAAGAAAATAGCTTCAGAACAATATTAGGAACCAAGATATCTGATTCATGGTTGTCACATATAAAAAGCACTTTGTCATTTATGGATGGCTTAGCGTGAGCTACAAAGTGTTTCTAATATGCTACAAATAAATTTTTGTTTATCCATCATAAAGGATTTGCAACCTCTATTGTTCTAGCGTGTATTCCTTAAAGTGTACTCGAGGGAATATAAGCATGGGGGCACTTGATTACCAACTGCATTTATAGCTGCCACCATAGTTATGTTAACTCCTAGTTCTCCAGAACTTACGCTTCCTATTTGTTTTTGACCTTTTTGTGCTAATATTTTTGGAGGAACATGAAAGGTAGTATTACCAGTTTCATCAACATTATATATTTTGTTTGCCTCAAAATGGTAGCGATCGTAACAACTTTTTAAGTTAACGAAGAAGTTTGAAACAGTGTTTTTGTTAAAAGCAGTAGCTCTTTCAATACTTGTAGATTCTGGTCGTCGTAAAGCTACCGTCTAAGTAAAAATCCTCGTATCTACTCTCTTCTAGCTTGTTTTTCTTCTAACCAAGGATATGAAATTTTCTTATTATATTCGTTATCAAATTCGTATGCTAAGTTTTGAAATTCTTTCTTTGATAGGCCACAATGTAATTTGGCCGCCGTTTTTATGTGAAATTTCATTTTTATAATTAAAGTTTTTTTCTTTTGAAGTTTGATGAATCGTTAAATGCCTGAACAAAGTGGTTTTTGAAATATTATTTTCTTTCGCTGTTTCACATATGGAAAGATGTCGTACAATAACATCTTCTACAGCCGCTTTAAGGTTTTCTAGATTAACTGCAGGACGTTTGATTCCCATCTTGTTTCGATGCATTTTACAAAAACAAAAACATATTTTATTTTTAAAGCAGTATCTTGTCTAACAATGAGAGCATGTACCTTGGACCAGTCCAAGGTACATTTCTTTTATTGGACCAAGGTATATTAAAAGCAGATACCATTTTCCAAGTTCATATTGTGTTTTGGGTTATGTTTAAAAATTCGGTCAGTACTGCATTTAAAAGAAGAGTATACAACAAACTTACGAGCACAGAAAATGTTACGCAATACTAACAGAAAATCCAATAACACTTAAAATTTAAAATTAAAATTTTTACTTTCACACCGAATGAAAAAATATCAAGACCTACAGTAAAACAGAATGATGTTATTCGAACAACAACAGGATATAGCGACATATCTTGGAACCATTACGAAACTGAAATAATGCGAGATTAAACAGATTTCTACAAATACGCAAAATTTAAATTGGTCCAAGGTACATTTGGTTCAATGTACAACACTTTCCTCTTACCCTGGATATTTTACAATATTTTGAAAGTTCGTAACTATGCTGCAACTTTTATTTAATATTTTTTTTTCATATCTCTTACGACAAATGAGTAAATATATTTTCTGCACTAATGCCGCACCCTGTATATATTTTTATAGAAACAAATTGAGCCCAAAAGAGTCAAAAAAATGTAAAAATATACAGGGCGATCCATTAACCCTCATCCGGACACTTATTTTTTCTGACGTAGTAGGACAGAGTGTGTCCGTCGGACACATTGTAACAATATTATGGTATTGTATGTTATAATTAGTAAAATATGCGACAATTCTTTTGAATTTTTATTTTTATATAATAAAGAAATAATTAGTAAGTGCTTGGTCTATAAAAACTAAAAAACCAACGCAAATCTTAACCTATAATTCTAAAGTATCTACAATGATACGACATTTTATTACTTTCTTAGGCAACTAATACACTCATGTTTTACACTGCTGTGCTCGTTGCAAATGTTCTGGCTGCAACTATTACAAGTTTGTTTTTCTGTTCTTGATTTTTTTAATGGATATAAGTAAGATCTTTTTTTATGTGTTGACTGAGGTGTGGCAGTAGTGGCAGTTGCTTCTCCTGCAAAGTTTGCCATAAGGAATCTGGTTGATTTAGACAGTCCTACGTTCGATCTGCGGATAATATGGGGCTTTATAAGTTGTTCTTCTGTTTCAATTATGAATATACGTCGTTTTTTGTGTCTTATTATATTCCAGTTTGAATGCGGGTTGATCCAAATAACATAAGATGATAGACAGCATACATCTAACATATTCATAAAATATGCGAAAATCCAATGCGGGTTTGTTTTACGTTTGCACATATATTGATCCACTATCGGGTCGAGCGAGTCAACTCCACCTTTTGTTTTATTATAGTCGAGAATTATAATCTCTGGGTTATGGTTCATCTCCTCTCTAATCTTATTCGAGTAATTCATTGTTGACAACACTGACACTTTTCATAGGCTTAGGCACGTATGATACCAATGTTACCTATTTTATAAAACCAATGGCTCCTTGGTAGAAAGACAGGGTAGAAGACAATGGCTCCTTGTTCTTACATGGTTGAAACTCAGGAGGAATAAACTTTTTATGTTTTCTAAATGTGCTAGCAATTGTTAAACCATTAGATAGCATATTATAAGCAATATCTAAGTCCGTAAAATAGTTCTCACATGTTACGTTTCTGTTGGTTTTACGCACCAAACCAGTAGCTACTTGATTACATTCTTTGCCGAGATAGGGAATTGCATTTAGAGGATAAAAAGTTTCTGAATCACATGCCCAAAATATTTTTATTCCATACTTGTCGGGTTTTGAGGCAATATAGTGTTTGAATAAACATGTTCCACGATAATGAATCAACTGCTCGTCGATTGTTATATTATGTCCTGGCAAATAATGCTTTTTCAAATTTCCTAGTACTTGATCCCACTCTGAGATAGCGCGAGCAGCTAGTTTATCTTTTTTACGTCTTTTGGATCTTGTCGTTTTGTCGTCGAAACGAATAAAACGCAAAAGCTCTTTGAACTGATTTATACCCATAATGGCTAGAAAAATCTGTGGTCCATAAACTGAATTCCACAAAGCTTGATAAGTTTCACAGTTTGATTTCAGACGCGCCCGGCGGTAAATAGGAGACCAAAGAAAGCATACATTTCAATTCTATCGTAGGAACTTACATGGTTTATTTTGCAATACAGGATGAGCCTCGAGATGGGGTGTAACGAACAATGTCATCCACATCATTTTCAGTCAAATATAAGCGAAATATGTCTAGTGGGTCTTCAAGCGTGTTCCATGTGGAAATAGAACTTTGTGTAGTGGTTCTTTTACTAAATTATGAACTCGTGTTGTCCACTCGGAAAAGGTTGTGATCACCACTCAGTTTATCTTTAGCAACACCACATTGCTGGTTGACTGTTTCTGATGTGTTGGTTCAATGTTCAAGAGCTGAAATTGTATCATGAAGTATACTAGTCTCAATCTACGTTTTATTTTATACTTACTTATAAATTACTAGTCAAACTAGTCATAGCTTGTTTAGTACTTCACGTGACCGACAGTCGATAAATATTGATGACCAGTGGCGTAGCCGCATCGAATAGCAAATTGTGTCCGACGGACACGCACTGTCCGGTTACGTCGTATAAAATAATTTTATTTTTTTTTATATATATTTTGATTAGCTTAAAATACTTTAGTTGTTGTCTTCAATAAGTTTACTTTAAAGCTAACAAAGTCCTAATTTTTGAGGTTAATAATATACTGTGATTTTTGAAATATATAGTAACATATCTGTAAGTGTGTCCGATGGACACACCTTTTCCGGATAAGGGTTAAAAAAGATAAACTTCTTCCTCTCTATTAAATGTGTAACCCGATATATTTGCAAATATTTTTGAAAGTATAGTTTATATCTATGCTAAAACTTTTATTTAAATTATTTTTTTTTTTCGTATCTTTTACGGCAAATGGAGTAAATATATTTCCGCACTAATGCCGCATCCTGTATGTATTTGTATAGAAACAAAATGTGCTTAAACCTAATTTTAGATCAATTTTTCCCAAATATTTTAGTTATGTTTATTCCCTAATATATTTGAGAAAAATTATTGTTTACAATTCACTTTACTAGAATTGTATTACAAGAAACTGTTCATTAATCTTCCTTATCAAATTTTAGTGTTGAACGGTTTAAAGAGCTATTTTATAAAATATACGATGAATAAATCATGCTAACCGGGAACATTGCAGCCGGGTAATAGGGCCATTTATCATGTGCTAAAAAGTGAGCAAATGGACTCTACCATAATAATACAACGGCCCGTAAAATATCCCCGTCATAGTCATCAGTAGCACTCATTCAGTTTAATATTATGTATTAAACCGTCACAAACAGGATGATTTCCCCAAATGTAGGTTTGGGGTTTGTTCAGTCGCAAATTCAATACCCGCAAACGAGATTCTCGGCCTTTGTCTATCAAACAGTCTAACTTAATTTTTACAGCACAGTCGGCTATTTTATTTTTGTAGCAGAATATATACCTACTCGACAATAACGTTATTTTCAAAACGACCAATACCCATACAGTGATGTGAAGACCAAAATTACATTGTTAACAGTAAAAATATAATTTTATAGAAGCGTAAAATATATAAAATTGCTTCTGTAGGAAAAGTAATCCAACAGCCACAGAATACTTACTGCAAAATGAGAGATACTGAACTGATACAAGGCGTTTAACTTGTATTTTTTTAACATACAATATTCATTATACTCTGTTATATCACAAATAATAATAAATATGTATGTTTGTTAACTAACACAGAGAAAAATGCCCAGCTGCAAGCACCCCAAGATAAACGCCAAAAAATTGAGTTTTAGGGTTTTAGCTACAGCTACATACTACCTAAATGAAAATGAACACACGAACCCTGTACCATTAAACAGGGGAGTCAAACAGGGAGATACTTTATCAACCAAACTGTTCTCCTTAGTTTTGGGAGGACGTTTTTAAAAACCTAAATTGGAAATATAAGGGAATAAACATCAATGGCTGCTACCTTAGTAATCTACGATTTGCAGATGACATAATCCTGATAGCTACTGACCTACAAGAAATGCAAACCATGCTTTAGAACTACATACCGAATCTTCTAAAATAGGACTGAAAATGAATTTAAACAAAAACAAAAGTCATGCACTCCGAAGACACCGTGACAATAATAAACGATAAAGTTATAGCAAAAGTTGAAGAATATATATACTTAGGACAAAAAATAATACTAAATAGGGAAATTCAAACTGAAGAAATAAAAAGAAGAAGAAAGTTAGCTTGGGCAGCATTAGGTAAACTGAACGATATACTCACGAAAATCAACAAATTCAATTACATCTTAGATCTAAAGTTTTTGATGCATGCATTATTCCGATATTAACTTATGCGGCACAAACATGGACAATCACAAAAAAGAATATGAATATACTTAGAGTCACTCAACCACGCGATGGAAAGAGCAATGCTAGGTATATCACTTAAGGGACACAGTGGCACACCCAGGGGGGGGGGGTTTTTGGGGGTTAAACCCTATTCCTTACACATTTACTCACACATTTAAGGACTCAAAATGGACGGTATCACCATAAAAAAAATTTCGGTGACCAACCAAAACCCCCCCCAGAGGCAAATTCTAGGTCCGCTACTGTAAGGACAAGAAAACAAACACAGTGGATAAGACAGAAAACCAAAGTCACCGATGTGGTGCCAAAATCATTAAAGTTGAAATGGGAATACGCTGGACATGTAGCTAGGAAGAACAATCTAAACAAATGGCACAGATCAATTTAACCTGGAGACCATACCAACACAAAAGGACCCCAGAGGCAGACCTCCTATGAGATGGACAGATGATCTGAAAAGGACTGCCGGGAAAAAATTGGCTACAAGTAGCGTACAGTAAAAAAACAATGGAAAGGAAAGCTTGAAGAGGCTTATGTTCAGATGTGGACGTGAATGGCTAGACGAAGAAGAAGAAGAAGAAGGGTTTTTGAGTTATGGCGGGTATCGACTTTTGGCGAATTTTGTGTGCAAAATTTGTGCACTTTCAGTCAAATGTAATTAAGTGTAGCGCAAGTGATTTGTAGCGAATATCCAAAGTACACTGTTATCAAGGCACTTTTGAAGATTTTGTTTTTATTTTGAGGATTTTAGATTGTGAGACTAAATTTAAACATACAGCTCTTAATAATTGTAGCTAATTTTGTATATGTTGCTTTAATTTATGTCTAGCTGTCAGTATTTCAAAAGTTATTTCCGTAACTACTTTCTTTTTAAAGTTTTTTTAATGAAACTTTAAATCGTTAATTAATTTTAGGTTTTCATGATTATCTACATAAGTATCAAAAATGCCGCAAGGTGTGTAAACGAAAGTTGGAATCAGGAAGCTACAAGAACTTCTCTGACAACAGTCCTTGAACATGCTCTGCTGCAAATAGTAAACGGAAACTTGTCTGTTAAAGCCGCTTTATAAACATTTAAAATTTCTTATGATAGTTTATATTACAAATAAATTACATATTAAAATGCTAAGGTTCATTTTGTTCAGTTTTAAGCGTTTTGTGGGTGGGGGTAAAATAGTTCGTCGGATCATGGACGTATAATACATCATTGGAAAGAAAAGGGAGTACCAAATATGTTGTGATAGAAAAAAAGCGGCATTGCCTAAGAGGGCATTACATAATATCTCCTTTATTATTGGTCCGATGGAGGCGTGTA
Organism: Diabrotica undecimpunctata; assembly: GCF_040954645.1. Lineage (NCBI taxonomy): Eukaryota > Metazoa > Arthropoda > Insecta > Coleoptera > Chrysomelidae > Diabrotica > Diabrotica undecimpunctata. Next base: position 3,863 of record NW_027312274.1, on the reverse strand, counting down.
ATACGTTAAAGAAAGGGAAGAATACACAAAATATATTTAGATAAAAAAAACAAACAAGGCTACTACCAAAACACACAGTGTCTTCATTAGAATTGAACGTATAGCGATATACGAGATATCAGAGGGCACCATATATAAAAATAGATTTAATATTTGACAATAATTTTAATATTTGGATTTACTAACTTACAAAAAGTCTCAGGTTGAGTACAAAATCAACAACTGCTTAAATCCTAACATGCGATGTAGCAAATAAAAGGGGAGAATATAACGATATATTCTGATGTAAAAAAACAGACACTGCATCGTCTTCGTTATTAATGAACGTATTGCTTCATATGACATATTACGTGACACTATGGATGATGATAGACATATTTGCTTTATATATTATAAAGCATAATGTAAATATAAGGTGACTGTGACTGTAGCATATGACACATGCATGACACATGAATAATACTAGCATATGACACATCCAATCAAACGACGTGAGGACATATAGTACATATAAAGTATATATCGTGCCATCAATATATATACAGGGTATAGTAAAAAAACATGATGTCAGGTCAGAAGTGCATCAGATCATACTTTTATGTTTACTTGGATTATCTGCAAAAGGTTTATTATTTTAAAAATTTAATGACTGACTGTACATAGACTGGTCCAACGAAGACTGTAGGTAACTCAAATTTTCCACTTTTTGAGTTACGAGCGCAAAACAATTAAAACATAATGATATTCTTCCCCAGGAAAGAATCGTATCTCAGTAAACGTAGTTATGCAACCAATATTACGTGTAAGGGTTTTATAATATCTCCGATTTATGAAAAACAACCGTAGAAAATCATCGTATCTTGAGTTACAATAGTCTTCGTTGTTATCTGATGCGATAGCATAGGTATCTTAACATGAGTTACTACGGTATTCTGCGTTAGTTTAAGGTTATGTTCAAAAGTTTAGTTTTGTTATAATTGCCATAATGTGTTCCAGAAGTGAGTTAATATTGGAATTAGCTGAGAAAGCGTATAAAAACACTGAAACGGATATTTCTTATCGTTCTTTTGAAGGTAAATTTATAATAAACTTGAGGAACCATTTCATGCAGATTCTGATACTGACCCAGATTACATTCCGACAGAAGACAAAAACATCCCTGAAGTAATAATTGAACCTAATAAGGAATATATCTGAAGCAACCACAAATAGAAAGAGAAGAAGCAGAGGCAATATAGAGAGAGTAAGTAGGAAAAGAATTAGAGACGTTAGTAAAGTGGGGCGGATGAAAAATCTAAAACAAGTCTAAACCTGGGACTTGAACATGAAAATCGAAAAGGTATTTAAATTAAAGGAAGACAGATGGGGTGCACCATGCGCAAACACATGTAAACTAAAATGTGCTACCAAAATAGCTAAAGAAGATAGAGACCTTTTTTTCAATGAATTTTGGAAGTTAAAAGACATACGAGAAAGTTCCAATATTGGGTTCTTTTAAACCAAAAAAAGGACTAGTGTACTGTTTGTTCTGTTTTTAATATGGCTAGTGATGCTGAAAAAGCAAAATTGCTCGAACAATATGAGTCCCATATGAAAAACAAAGAAGTTATCAGAAACTTAAAAGACATGGACAAAACAGCTTGCACTAGATGATAAGAGCTTGTGTGTGGCTTGCTTTGACCTTCAAAAGGTTTTAGCTACCCCTTTGTCTAACGTAAGTGATTTTTACTACAAAAGCAAATACTCTACATATAACTTTACAGTTTATGATGTTGGAAATAATCAGGGTTACTGCTATGTATGGCACGAGCAGGTGGCTAAAAGAGGTCCTAATGAAATTGCCAGTTGCCTCTGGAAATTTTTAGATCTCAAGGCATAACAAAGTGTTAAAACGATAATATTCTACTCAGACAACTGTGGGGGACAAAATAGGAATCGTTTTGTGTTTTCGATGTTTGCTTTTGCTGCTGCTCATTTTCATATTGATATTGTTCACAGATTTCTGAAAAAGGCCACACTCAGAACGAGGGTGACAGTATGCATGCTGTATCGAAAATGCAAAGAAAAGGCAATCGGTTGTATATGTGCCAGAACAGTAAGTTACATTAATTAGAATGGCTAAAACTACAGGAAGAGTTTATGATGTTACGGAAATGTCCCAAGATAATTTTTTTAATTTTAAAAAACTGACTGATACCGAGAATTGGAAACTTGACAACGAAAAGAAATCAATAAAAGTTAGCAAAATACGAGAAATAAAATTTTCGTATGAACACCACAATTCTATAATGTTTAAATACGAATTCGATGATGGTTTTAGAGGTTGTGACATAAAATTAACTCGAAAATGCAGAGGACGGCCTTCCACTACTATCAAATTTCCACCGAAACTGTATGATGCACCATTACCAATTGAAGAAAAAACAGCTAAAAGGAATACTGTAGCTGTGTGATAACCGGCAAAATACCCACAATGTACCATGGATTTTATAAAATCTTAATTCAAAGAGTTATGTACCTCCTAAAGCCGAGCTCGAAGTTGATTCAGTTGAGAGCGAAGAAGAGTCGGATGAGGAAAATTGAATTAAAATATAAAACTGCAATTATATCAGTAGCTTCTTCAAAAATGTAGCATTTTATATAAATAAAGTTAAGAACAGATAATTCTGGTATTTATTACTTTAAAAATATCTCCATCGAAAACTATAGTAACTCATTCAAAAGTCACTTATGACCATTTCTGTCTTAAATCTGTTTTACCCTTGTAAGATCATTATTAAAAGTATCACTTAATGCTATAAAAACATCCATTTAATAGATTAATGAATTTTGGTAACAGTGTAAATACATTGTTTATAATTATCTCAATTACATAAAAAATGAGTTACTACAGTCTTCGTTGGACCAGTCGACCATGACAATTGATTGGATCCCCTGTTGCATTAGACGGGAAAAATTGCTAGTAAAATATAAATAAATATCATTTGATAGTCAATTTAATTATTATATAAACTAAATATGTTAGAAAATAATAATTGTATTTGTAGGAAATTATTTTAAAACGAGAATTATTATTAAAATTTAAACAGATGATTCAATGTTGTTATTAATCGGATGACCATTATGACTTTTATTAAATTTTAACAATCGTTATGAATCAAATATTTTAGTAACAGATAATCTGTTAATGTTTTTACTCCTCATTTAATGTCTATACTTTTTAGTTATTTTTTATGTAGTTTTTAATTTAAACCTGCTTAGAGTACAATATATGATGACTAAAAACGATTGACCGAGATTAGTAAATCGATGTCCAAGAACTGCTATTCTATGACGCTAGCCATGACGAAGACCTGTAGTGGCGCTAGTTTTGTGACTCTCACCTTGTATCGTTTTATATTTAATATCTATATAATAATATAAATTCGGTTTTAAGTTTTGTATTCAGTTGTTTTGACGTTGAAAACGATTTGTTTACATTCGAGTCCCCTAATATTCCGGTTAAAAAAGAGGTTCTTAGAAAAAATATTACAAGTCAGGTATTCTATTTTTCTAAAACGTAATAAAGCTAAGAATATTTTCTTGTCTTTAGTTACATTAAAATTCTCCTATTCTCTGTATGTATTGTGAGGTAAAAAATTTCCAGTTACCCATTTAGAAGTAAATAATCAAGATGTTTTTTTGTCGGTACCTGGCTAAAAGAACGAGGTCAAGGAGGGGCATTTTGTTTTGTTTAGGTTCGTAGACCACAAACTGGCTGGAGACGTGAAGGGAAATTATTTGGCGTTGAATTTTGTAAAATGTAACGAAATGTGCGAAACAGTGAAATTCAGGTAACTTTTTAAGCACTCTGAGATAGCGCG
>NW_027312273.1:0-33437 GCF_040954645.1 Diabrotica undecimpunctata | reverse complement strand
ACGCGCTATCTCAGAGTTCTTTGTAGCAAACAGCACTTATTTGGCTTCATTATCACTGTATAAATACTTAAAGAACTGGTTACACTTCGTAAATACGTATACACAACAAGTTGTCGATACGACTGCTGACGTCACACACCGTAGCCTCGCTGCAAAGAGCCGCTTTTCTAGCCTCCATCAAAATTAAAATTAAGAATTGATTTATCTTAAAAAATATATATTTTTAAACAATTTCATCTTTACTATATTTTTATATATTTTATAATCTATTGAATTTAATTTAACTATATTTAAAAATTAGTGAACATCCTTATTTGACAAAAATTAATAGTAATATAATTATATTTAAATATATAAAAATGAATAGTTATGATATTATCCATAAGTCGGATACAGGGCAAGTCAAAATGCATTAGTAATAATAAATGGATCACCCAGTATTTTACATAACTTTCGAAAAGTAATATTACCGCTCGTCAATTTAGAGATGGTAGAATTAAACGGACATTTGTTCAACAAATTAGGATGGCAATATTGCTACCATTTAGAGCGTACTAAGTCTTTTAATTACTTCCAATCCGAAGGACCACCCACCGGCGTGGGAAATAAGAACACAAGCAGTTCAAACAATACGTAATTTAATAATTGAATGTTACTACAACTAAGTTAATATCTAGCCAAAATTTTAGCCCAAGTTCTTTACTGAAATAGCCCCGATCACTGTCTATACACTGGTCCACGACACACTACAAACACAAGCACTAATACAGAATGAATATTACTACTAACTATCACATCAAACAAGGGCATTTTCTTATATATGAATAAACTTGATAACTAATAAGCGTTTAGCTTTTAACTCTAAGCTGTGTAACGATAACTACAATGCGCGAGATAAAACTCTAAAAACAAGAAGCGACCAGCTCAGCTGGGATACAATTTCTTACTGATTACTCGATAGTCTAAAAACTCGTCGACCAAAAATGCGTCGAATTATGTCAAATTCGAAACTAAAAACTAACTAATATGCGAGCAACCAGCTAAGCTGGGGCACAATATTATACTGACTTAAAATTCCGATTTTCAATACGTGACTATTGCAAGGGATTTTCGAGCGGTGGGGGACAACTTCGATATTTATATACAGAGGTAGGTAAAAACCGACCTTTTGAATTCTTGTCTAACAGAGAAATTTTTGGAATTGGTCGGAGAAAGTTAATCTACGGGTAAATTACCGATCAATTAATCTAGGTACAAGTTAGGAATTGTAAGTTAATTGTTACCAGTGGCGTAGCAATACTTGGATACACTTCTTACAGAAATTTATCCAGGAGATTTACAAATAGTAATGGTATAAAATTTAGTCTGTCACATAAAGTATTTAAAAATATACCGATATGGCCATTTTTCAATTACCTTATACGTTATTTAGTATGTAGAACAAAGATAACACTTAACACATGTTTGAATATGAGTAAGACACAATTCACGCATGTTTAAGTAGCGAGTCTAACTTTTAAATAGTGTTGCAAAATTTCTTTTATATTATTCCTTCTAAAATATTATTCGGATACATGAGTGTAACATAATATTTAAATTTACTATAGCTTATTGTAGAATTAAAATTAATATTGCCCAACAAAACTTATATGAAATAATCATGTAACTGTTAATTTTTAAACGATTATATCATTACTTGATTAATTAACAAAGAACACTGAATTGAGAAATTTATAAGTGACAGATATCTCCTCAAAAGAATAGGCGGTACTCATCTGGGCCCTGATTCTATTTCATTTCGATGTCGAAATTTAAAAGCGACTACGCCATGACAGTCGCAATCGCTAGCGATTCTCATTCATTTCGATTGTAGTTAAAACTGGGGATATTTACTTTATCATTTTGACACTGCTGAAAATTTGGGTTGGCCCTGTTGTTTATTGGCTGCACTACGCTTTTTGAATGTTTGTTTTGTTTACGTTACGTGAACGTCTTTTTTTTCTTGTTTGAGTTGTTAAATCATAAATATTGGCCATTCTCAATTATATTTTGAATTGAAAGAAAAGATGGCAAGAAAAAAAAAGGCGATGTGGGAGATCCTTAAGTTATAACCACTAAGATTTGACTTAGTGGTTATATTCTAATATATTTTTAAATTAACTGCAGCTTAGTAATACTAACCCTAAACATTTTGGGTATCCTAGAGGCATAAACACCTTCTTCCAAATATGGTTCTAATACCCGTATTAAATAATTTGCAGCTTGTTTATCAAGCCGGAATTGCTGCCTAAATTGAGCATCACTTAGTGAAAAAGAATTTTGAGTATCCCGTAACATTCTTCTTATCCTCCGTTATGAACGTCGGATATCTAACCTCTCTAATTCCTCCAAAACTAGCAAATGTCCGTAAAACACAGCCATATTGATACTTTTTGCCTCAGTTTTCCTTGCAAGGATCAAAACACCGCCTACTTAAACTGAACCTAAGTTCACTTCTCCCAGTCCAGTCAGTCATGTCAGATTAATTTCGACTCGAAATGAAATTTCAACCGCTTTCTTGTGGTTGAAATTAATTTCGATAAGTCGAAAACTAGTGACGTCGTTTGGTTAGTTCAGCTGAAATCCACAAGGTTCGCAAAGTCGCATTTCGACGTCGCCATATTAATTTCGACATGTTTTGAGTCGAAATCTCAATTAGAATCAGGACCCTGTACAGCAGGTTTATGGTCTATCTATTTGATTTTTAGCTGGATGGTAAAAGGTTGAAAACAAAATAAATAATTAACATTCCAAACGTATATTTTCGAGAAGAAAAGATTCAAATGGTGAGGGAACCATTCTATTGTAGAAATAATAAAGTTATTTATTGCTGTTTTTCAAATTTAAATTTTTGGTATAGTAACTAATAAAAGACAGCAGCTTATAGTTTTGTCACGTCTTGTCCTGGAATTAAGGGTTTGTGTTTGCTAGTTTATGTCTCTAGGTAAAAATTTTTATTTTGACTGTCAGTTTCACTTGGTTTCACTTTTGTTATAGAATTGGAGGCGTAAACAATGTGTATTTCTAATTGTAAATAATTATTGTGCTTTGAAAATGCCGAAAATTAGCAATGTTTCAACTTGGATAAAATCTTACAAAGAGTTATCTATGGATATGGATAAAGTTTATTGCTCATGTTGTGGCAAAACCGTAAGTACATGCGTATGATTTTTTATTTTATTTTAGAAACTTACACGTTGGTACAAACAAAGATTTTAAAATTGGAGATTATGTTTAAGAAAAGTACCGATACAAGTCTAGTTTGTAATAAATCGATGTATTTTTTTTCAAGCATTTTTTAAATTCCTTGCGATTAAAAATAGGATACCTATTTAAAATTCAAATCATTCAATAGTCTACTGCAAGGTCGCTAACATTTTTTTTTTTTTTTAAAATAGCATAGTTTGCTCTAATTTTGCTAAAAACAAAAACATATCATATACTGGACTTAATTAATTAAGTGCTTTTAATTTATGCTCACAGTATTTTTTCTTTAAATGTTAACAGAAAAGACCAAGAGCCTCTTGTAAATATTTGGGGGTTCTTGCTTCTTGCACAGTCATTTCTTGGCATTTTCAAGATTACTACACCGATTTTTATTTGATTTATTTTAAATATTTTAATTTTTATGCAAAAATAGTTCATTTTTAGTTTATTTCTACAATCTTAGATTTTAAAAATGGATACAACTATAGATAATATTCAAATAGATCAGGATATCAGAACCGCGAAACATTTAGCTAAAAAGTAAAAACCACATCCGGTGAAAAATATCAACCTTCAGTGTCCAAGTGCCTTCAGTCAAGTTGCAAAAAACAAACCGAACAAGAAACTTTTAACGAAGACTTGTGTCGTGCATTAGGATCTTCTAATATACCGTTTTCAAAATTATCTAATGAAAGCTCTAGTTCTTTTTAAAAAAATATTGAAAACAAAACATTCCCAGTGAACGAACTCTAAAGAGAAATAATGTCAATTTGTTATACTTCCCAGTTATCCACAACATAAAAGCCAAAATAGGTAATAATTACTTTTACATATGTGTGGACGAGACCACTGACTCGTCAGGAAGATACATTGTTCACTTATTGATTGGTATACGTAGCGATGAAACCTTTTCAAAATCGTATCCTGTAAGCAAGTGGAAAAAATCTACGCTGTAACAATATCACGGTTTCTACAAGAAGCATTAGCAAACTTTTTTCTTTCTGCTGCTGTGCCTAATGATAAATTATTGCTTATTTTATCTGATGCCGCACCATATATGTTGAAAGCAGGACAAAATTTAAAAATATTTTATCCAAACTTGATACATGTCACTTGTTTAGCGCATAGAATAAACAGAGTTGCGAAGGATGTAAAAAAAATTTCCACTACTAATAGTGAGCGTCAAAAAGGAATTCCTGAAATCACGTTTAAGAATACAATGTTACAAAGATATGCTTCCTGCTGTTCCACTGCCACCGCAACCCATTTTAATACGTTGGGGAATATGGTTGGAAGCAGCTAATTTCTATGCTGATCATTTTGTTGATTAAAAACAAATAATTAATCTTTTAAGCGATGATAATTGCCAATCTTTATTAAAAGCTAAGCAGGCCTTCCAAAATAACATCCTCCAACAGCAACTGTCATTCATAAAATCAAATTATAGTTTTGTCCAGAAAACTATAACTTAATTAGAATCCTCCAAATTATCATTGTTAGAGAGTACAGTTTTAATAAAAGAATTTGAGTTATTGTGTCGAAATGTTACAAGTACTATTGGAAAGAAAGTTTTTAAAAAATTTAAAGTAACCATGGCAAAAACTAGTGGTTACCAGATTTTTTCTGAAGTAGTTCAAGTACTAGCTGGGACATTTTCCAAACCACTTAATTTAGAACAATCTATTATAGTAAATTTGAAAAATGCCCCAGTAAGTTTTTATTAGAAAATTTTCAACACTATTTGATAATCTATTGTTACCACAATTCAAAATAATATTTATATGTTAAAATAATGTATATATGTTATGTATATATAATATTGTAAGTATTCTTGTAAATAAAAAAATATTGTAAATATTTTTTATTACATGCATATTTTCTAGATAAATTACTGCAAATGATAAATTACTGCTAAATTTTGCATAAAATATTGCATATTTTTGCATAAAATACTGCATGTTTATTCGCATATTTCATACTTTTTATTTGCATATTTGCCTAGTCTAGCGATAAAGCTTCAATTATTAGTTTGTTGGATAAGCATTATGGTAAAGACTGGAGACAACTACCAGAACTAGACTTCTACAATAACATCCAAAAGCAAACTACTCGTACTGTAAGTACAGTAAGAATTGAAAGTGACCCAGATTTGTGTGAAAACGAAAACGACATTAAAATCATTTAATTTTTTACCTGCTATTTCTTAGTTTTTTTAATCAAAGATACTTTAAACTTTTGTTATTTTGTTATTTAAAAACCTTTCTTTATATTTGTAACACGTTATGGGGTGTTTAATTAACATACTTTTGATTTAAAAAAACTTTAATGAATTTCAGTTATTAATGTAATTGCAAAACTTGCTCTTTGCGAAAAACAAATTTTTTTTCCAAAATCTATAAGAGATTTAAATTTACAATCACTATTACTTATTACTAATGGATATATTGTATTGGCTAAAAAATTTAATATTTCGAAAATTTATAATTTACATGAAAGCTACAATGTTTTTTGTTGCTCCTGAAAAGTAAATCAAAAGGCAAAGAGGAAGTTTTGCAAATAACGGAATCATATTTTGATGCAGTGTGATTTTATTCGGATATCCTCAACATTAAACATCCAACAATACACTTTACCTCACCGACTGGATCGATTGTCTTTTCCGTAAACAACTCCCAAAAGATTTGCGCCACCTGTCAACAAGTTTATCTCGATTTAGAAACATCCTCGTAACTAAGCAGATGTGATTCCCAGTGGAAAGCGCATTAGTCCACGTCCAAGTTCATGTCACGTACTTAATCAAACTGCTCCTATTAATCAATGGAACCGAAAAGCGACCCTTGACATAATATTACATTATAAGTTAATAATAAGTCACAACCGGAATACGGAATCCCTAGTTGCCATTTATTTTGGAAATGAAAGAAGTTTTGCGGTGGACTGAGCATTTCTTTTGCCTCTCCATTGGGAGAAAGTTATTTCCTTTACCACACGGCTGGGATAATTAATTTTCTTTTGGCGCTTAACTAGGTTAAGGAAAACTTTATATACAAAGTAAAATGTCAGGCCGAGCTTTAGCTAATTAGGACGAAGAAGGTAGAAAATGGAGACTTTTTCTAGAAACGACATTTCTTCGTTTATTTTTAAATAAATCAGAAATTACATTCTACGGCAAGTGATAAAAATGGGAATAAAAATATGCTGTTATATTAATTTTTATTCAAACTTATCACAAATATGTTCGAATATAAATTACTGAATTTAACTTAAGAAAAAACCTTATCATCATCTTTGGCTCGACAATCCTGGCTTGCTCTAAGATTTGTTGTCATTCCGTTAGGCTTCTAACGACCTGTTGTCATTTAATTTTTAATATTTCTAGGTTAATCTCAACTGGAAAACTAACATAGTGTATACCAGTACAAAGCGAAGTCAGACAGGGTGACTCGTTAAGCCCACTCCTCTTTAATAATAATAATAATGGACGAAATAATACAAGCAGTTCGTAAAGTCATGGCTACAAAATGGGTTACAAAGAAATCCAAATATTATGTTATGCAGATGATGCCGCAATAATCGTCAAGACAGAAGACGAGTTCCAAAGATTAACACACATCTTCAATACAACAGCCAAGAAATACAATATGATAATATACTACTACTACTAAGGATTTCCACAGTTTTCACTGTCTTCCTTCACTCAACCGTTTTCTCCAATTTTCCCTGTCATTCCAGTCTCCATCTCGCAGGGTTCTTTTCTCCATAGCCTCGTCGATTTCATCGAATGACCTTCGGGGTCTTCCTCTCTTTCTTCTTCCAATCGGGCTCCATTCTGTGATTTTGTTTATCCAGCGTCCTCTGTCCGCTCTTCTGACGTGGCCGTACCAGGATAGTCTCTTCTCCTCTATATAGTCGATTATGTCTGATTGCACTCCCATTCTCCGCTTAATCTCTGCGTTTTCAATTCTGTCTCTTTTTGTAAGTCTACAGCTTCTCCTCAGGAACTCCATTTCTACTGCTCTTATTCTACCTCTATTTCTCTTGTTTATTGTCCAGTTTTCGGACCCATATGTCAGGATACTTCTTGTCAGGGTGTTATATATTCTCTTTTTTGTCTTTATCGTAATGTTCTTATCCCACAACACTGAGTTTAGTTGTCTTATACAGTTTCTTGTTTGTCTCAGTCTGTTGTTTATATCTTCTTCTGTTGTTCCCTGGTTCGATATTATGGTTCCTAAATACTTGAATTTATCTGTTCCATTTATTTGTCTTCCCTCGTCTATCTCTAGGTTTCTCATATCCTTGTTTTCTGTTGTTAGGTATTCGGTTTTCTCTAAGTTTATTTCCATTCCGTTGTTTTTATATTCTTCTTCTAGTTTTCTGAGCATAAAGCTGAGATCTTCTTCATCTTGTGCGATGACTACTTGATCGTCGGCATTGCCGACGATCAATATGATAATATCAGCAGAAAAAACCAAATGTATGTCAACATTTCAATAGACACTATGATTTAAAATCGAAATTGATGGGAAAATAATAAAGCAGAAAACAAGGTTTAGATATCTGGGAATAGATATAACTAGTTACGAAGATGTTGAAGAAGAAATACGACAACAGAAGCAAGTAAAGTAGCCGGATCTCTTAATGACATAATCTGGAAGAACAAACATCTAAGACAAGACACAAACACAAGAATCTATAAAGCAGCAATTAGACCTATACTAACATACACGGTGGAGACAAGACCTGACAAATCTAAAACCAGACTATTATTAGAAACAATAGAGATGAAAATACTCCGACGAATATCAGGAAAAAAAAACGTATGCGCTGGGCTAAATACGTAGCAAAGCGCAGTTTAAATTGTTGCCGCTGGCGCCAATGTTTGATTGCATTGTCGTTGTTTTGTATAGTTGCCTGTTAGGCATCGATAATCAGTACTTGCTGAGAGTTTGTTGGATACGCACGTGCGTTTCAAAGATATTAGTGAATTTTTACGTCTGGGCTACAATTGTAGTCCATGCGCCTAATTCCATCTATCCATCAAATGGCGCTACAGCCCAAATCGGGCCTTGGGCTCCTTCAACTGGCTTCTCCAATCATCTCGATTTACCGCTGTTCTTTTCCATGAACGCATTCCCAGGCAGTTCCTGGCATCCTCATCGACTTCATCTTCCCATCTCTTTTTAGGTCTTTCAACAGGTCTTTTTCCCTGCATTCTTGCATTTAATAATTTTCTGGGGATTCTATTCTCGTGCATGCGGACCACGTGCCCTGCCCATCGTAATCTCTGCAGTTTAGTATGTTGTGCTAGAGTTAGTTCGCTATATTGCTCGTATATTTCTCTATTATACCTAATTCGCCAGTTGTTGTTTTCACTTATTGGGCCCAGGATCCTACGTAATATTTTTCTTTCAAACACATCTAATGCATTGGCAGATTTCTGTGTCACCACCCATGTTTCACAACCATAACTTACTATGGGCCTGATTATTGTTTTATAGACCCGGAGTTTTATTTTCCGGTGTACGTCTCGCGATTTGAATATGTGGCCCATCGCGAAATAGGCTTTATTTGCCAGCACAAGCCTTCTATTTATTTCCGGTTCTTCTTCATTGCTTGCGACCAGATCCATTCCTAGGTATGTGAATCTATTTACATGTTCTATATCGTCAATAAAGTGTTGTTGCACCGGTCTATTTGATCTGGTTTGTATGAGTAGTTTTGTTTTATTTGTATTTATTGCTAGCCCTACTGCTTCTGCACTCTGTTTTAACTCAACGTAAGTTTCTTCCGCTGCATTCACTGTTCTGCTCATTATGTTTATATCATCTGCGTATGCTGCTAATTGGGTAGACTTGTTTGTAAGTATGTTATTTCCGCTCACCGTCAACCGTCTAATTACATATTCAAGAACAAGATTAAAGATCGTTGGAGCTAGTCCATCGCCTTGTTTCAGTCCTTGCGTTATCGTAAACGCATCAGTGATCTGTACCTGAATACATACCTGTGATTCTGTTTCTGTCACTGTCATTTGCACTAGTCGTATTAATTTTGATGGTATGCCAAATTCTTTCAATATATTAGGTAGAATTGTTCTATCTACTGAATCATAGGCTTGTTTAAAATCTACAAAGAGATTGTAAACGTCCATGTCATATTCCCATGCTTTGGCTAGTATTTGTTTAACTGTAAATAGTTGGTCAATGGTAGATCTATTTTGCCTAAACCCCGCTTCATATTCCCCGATGATTTTTTCCGTGAGAGGTTGTAGTCTAATGCCCGATGCGCCTAATTGCGTAAATATTTTTTATGTTCAGGTGATTTCTCTATTGCCATAAATTTTGGTTTTAAAATTTTCAAGGAGTACCTCTACTAAATTGTATGTATTTTTTTATTTTAATTTATAATTTTTGATTTTCTATTTGAATCTATTTTTTGCAGAAAATTTGAGTATTATAATGTCCCAAGAAAAGAGGAGACATCTGTTTAAATACAGTGGTATGACGAACTGTAAAGTTAAGATAGTAAGGCGGTGGATAGTAAAGATGAAACGTACAATCCTGAAAAAAAAATATAAATAAAAGTAATTATGATTCTGTATCGGAACAAGAGTATAGTGACATTACAGATGATCAGAGTGACATTGAACAAATAAATAAGGGGTTTGTGGGAAAGGACAAAAAACGAAATGGAGAAAAGAAACACCTAATGTTAACGTTAGAACCAGAGCTCATAACTTAGTAACCAATTTACCTGGTTCGAAGGGACTTGCTAAAAATGCAAAATCAGGTATTGAGTGTTTTAATCTTTTACTTGAGGAATCTATTATACAAGCGATTACTACTTGTACTAATATTTATATTCAAAATATCAGAGACCGATTTGAACGAGAGCGAGATGCAAGAAACACAGACGAAAAAGAGATAAGGGCATTTATTGGGATTCTTTATATAATCGGTGTATTAAGATCTTCTCGAAAAAACTTACACAAAATTTGGATCAACTCAAAAGGAAGTGGTGTAAAATTATGTTATTTGGCCATGAGTGAAAATTTCTTTTGAGGTGTCTACGTCTCGACGACATTAGAGACAGAGTTCAAAGAAGAGAAATTGATAAACTTTCTCCTATTAGGGAGATTTTTGAACAATTTTTAGCGAATTTTTAAAAACATTTTATAGCAAGTGAATATTTGACTGTGGATGAGCAACTATTGGCTTTTAGCGGACGTTGCACATATACCGAGCAAACCGGCTCGATATGGAATCAAAGTTTTTTGCTTTGGTGGATGTTAAAACTGGTTATACATTCAATTTGGAGACCTATGTAGGTACTCAGCCTGAAGGGCAATATAAATATATAAATTCAGGATAAGAAATTGTTTTTAAATTAGTAGAACCAGTAGCAAACACTAACCGCAATATAACGGGCGATAACTGGTTCACTAGTGTGAAATTGGTTAAAAAGATAACTTATATCAGCACAATAAAAAAAATAAAGCAGATTTACCAAAAGAATTTTTGCCAAATCAAAAAAAAAACATAATAAACCCCATTTTTGGATTTTAAGAAGATTGCACACTGGTATCATAATTGCCCAAAAGAAAAAACAAATCTGTGATCCTAATTTCAAGCATGCACCGTGACGATGAAATCGATCATGAAACAGGAGACGTTAAAAAACCTGAAATAATTACAAGGTATAATAATTTAATCTATAAATCCATCGTCAGACCTGTAATAACATACGGATGCGAAACGTCGACCATGACCAAAGCAAACGAAGAAAAGCTCAGACGCTTTGAATGAAAAATACTTAGAAAAATTGTCGGACCTCACCATGACATCACCACAAATCACTATAAGCTCAGAACCAATATAGAATTAAATGCACTGTACAATGACGACGATATTGTCCAAGAAATTAAATCACAGCGACTAAGATGGGCAGGCCACGTGCACAGACTGCATAATGAGAGACTTGTAAAACTGGTATGGGAGGAGATTCCTACAGGCAAAAGACCACTCGGGCGTCCCAGAATGCGATGGACAAATAACATCCCAGCAGATCTCCGGAAAATGAACATTCCCTCTGACCCTAGGTTGATGGAAGACCGAACAAATTGGAAGAAAGT
Organism: Diabrotica undecimpunctata; assembly: GCF_040954645.1. Classification (NCBI taxonomy): domain Eukaryota; kingdom Metazoa; phylum Arthropoda; class Insecta; order Coleoptera; family Chrysomelidae; genus Diabrotica; species Diabrotica undecimpunctata. The sequence continues at coordinate 22,060 of NW_027312273.1, read as the reverse complement.
TGTACAGTCAGCCAAGACCCACCCAGGTTTGTAGGTAGCGCTACGTGATGATAATGATAATAATACCAAATTTGCTGTTGGCCGATTGGACTAATTGTGTGATAAATATAATGTGTCGAGAAACACTCGTCGCGATCCAATGGTGATTTTTTACGACCTTTTGAATATAGCAGCAATAAATTCTTTATGTATTTATAAATCTAACCGTTTTAACAATAAGATTGCAAGGTCGGATTTTATAGAATAACTGGCATGGGAGTTAATTAGACCTCTAATTGAATTTAGATCTAAGATTCCCTTAATCACTTCTGAACTTCGTTGGCGCTCTCGTGTTAGGCATTACAGATGTGGCAACATCTCTTCCTCAGACATGTCGTTATACACTCAAACGTTGTATATTTTGTGATCGAAAACGCTACAGATCAACTCGAAAACAATGTGAAAATTGTAAAAGATATGCCTGCAAAGAACATTTGAGGGAGATCTGTGTATAGTGCATGCAGCAAATTTAGGCTATTTTGCATTAAAAATTTTAAACTTAAAATTAATCTTTATGTTTCTGTTTTATCCTAGGATTACTATGTAATGCATGTTGTATTATTTAATGTTCTTGTATATTTTTTTAATACAGAAAACAAGGTTATTATGCAATTCATGTACCGTGGTGCAAAATTATACGCATAAATGAATTAAAATAAATTATTTAAATTTTTTAGAAGTTTTCAGTGTTTGAGAATTGAGATAAATCAATCAATTAAAATTCATAAATAAATTGGGTTACCATTGAAGCCCACGCGCCTAACCGAGTCAGTAATAACCACGCGCCCAACGTAGGGTTAATAGTACAAGACGTATAGTTATTGTACAAGACGATAAAATTGTACTTTATCTTCGAGAGCGTTTTTAGCGTCGAGACGTCAGTCGAGACGCTAATTATGCTCGAGAAGATAATGCGATTTTATCGTCGTGTGCAATACAACATTTTTTATGAAAAATAGAATTTCAAAGAAAATTGTAATTTTTAGTACAAAAATCGCAATTGTGTTGCTCCGTTGCTAGGGATATGAATTACTCTGTCAACAAAAATGTCAAACAAATGTTACGTTTTGGTTTTGGCGGAGAATATTGTTGCGTTTTGTGTACAAAATGAATAAATACGAAATGGACTGAAAATAATTGACACAAGAAAAGGAAAAGCTGCCATCAGATGTAGAAAATGCAGCGTTGGAAGCAGAAAGTTTATTGTTGCCACAAACATCTAGGATGATGTATGAGAAAGAATACCAGTCTTTTAAAAAGCGGAAAAGCATTAAAAATATCAATGGCGTGAGTGAAAAAATACATCTGGCGTATTTTTCTGAAAAGTCGAAGAAAGCGATGCCATCGTCATTATGGTCGTATTATTCGATGCTAAAGCGTACGTTGTTGGTGAACTAAAATTGTGACATTTCTAAATTCAGCAAGTTAAGTACCTTACTAAAAAACCTGAGTGGAGGATACAAAGCTAAAAAGTCCAAAATCCTGGAGTCAGATGATATTATTAAATTTCTGACAGAAGCTCCTGATGACGTCTATTTGTTGATGAAGGTTATTGCTATTTTTTTGTACAAGTTAGAAGTGTTTAACGTGGACGACAGAAAATCGGTGATAATCGTTTCATTATCTGATACTAAAATCAAGCAGGAAAGGTCATTTTGTATTACTGACAAGAAAAGTGGACTGAGTTTCTTGGAAATTGTGAGAAAGTATATTGCCTTGCACCCCAAAAACGTACCTCACAGTAAGTTTTTTGTAAATTACCGACAGCAAAAGTGCACTACTCAACCGGTAGGAATTAACACTATATATGATATCCCCAAGATTTTTTGAAACTTGCAAATTCAGAAATGTAGACGGAGCATTTTTTCCGCCGTTCTTCAGCTACTGTTCGCAAATTCTGGAGCTGATCTAGTAAAAGTTAAACGTTTAGGTGGATGGAAATCGTCATCTGTTGCAGAATCTTACATTGAAGAGTCAATAAGCAATAAGATTGCTGTATCCAAGTGTATACTTGGCGGACCAGAAAATCAATCCATTACCTCGAATCAAGTGTTTAAGCAAAAAAGTACAAGTTGTGATGCTCCAAAAATAGATATTTCTAATAATATTAATTGTAAAATTTTAGTTGTTTTTAATCCTTAATGTGTTTGAATTTGTAAATTTTATTGAATGAAAAAAAGTTAAAACATTTTATCTACTCTTGCTGTTAAAGTGTCACTTTATCTACCCTTGCGGTTAAAGTGATACTTTATCTACTCAAAACAGTTGTTATAGCAACACTTTAACATTAGCTATGGAAAAAAAGGTATTTTCTCAACAGTTAAACAATTGGACACAAAAATAATAAAGCAATAAAACTAGCACCTTTATCGGTCACTGCCTTCAATTACAAACTTCGCATCTGCAATGAATAAATTCCAATAAACCAAACCCCACGCTATTTATCTACCACTCATCCCTTGGAATAGGTCTGTAATTTTGTCATTATAATGCGGGTTTAGAACAATTTGGCGATGCAAAGAGGTCAAGACTTTGTAAGTAATCCGGAATCCACAAATTTCTAGGGACAAGTGGGGGAGCATAGAAGTTTAAAGAGATGGGATTAACTACCTTCATTTACATAATATTATTATTATGTCCTTTACTTAAGCATTGTATAAACCTTGTATTCTGGGAATTAGCAGCCATTTCTGGAATGAAAATCAGTTATGTTGAAACGAGTTATTAAAGGACTATAATGACATGCCATTAAATATACCGAACATGATAATACAAATTTTCTTAAAAATAACTGTTTTCTACAATATTTATATAATATTAAAGACTTAATAAAATCTACAATATTCATGGTGGTTTTTTAGAAAAAGAGTAAATATGATATATCTCTCTCCTTTGTCGTTTCCTCATTACTGAGAATCGTGATTTCTTCCAATATTCTTAACAATTGAGGCGACTCTGAGATAGCGCGTAACCCCATATGTCATTTTTTTTCGGAAATGGACTTACGCCGTTTATTGAAGGACTAATTATCTATGTTCCTTGTGTAAGAAAATTCCATTAAAACCACAGTAGTCCAAGATATAAGCGACAAAAATATAGGCGATTCCGCATAAACCCCATATGTCAAGCGCAATTTCCTGCAAAAACCACAGTTGTTAATGACTATTGGTGTTTTTGCAGGCAACTTTATCGCTTGGCTGTCAGTAGGTTTTTATAGGTTAACGTTCCTTTGAATAATTTATGTTGTGTGATTTTATAAGTAAACACCATAAACCAATTTAGTTAAAATGAGTTTTATAATAAATACAAGTAACAATAAACTCGAACGACAAAGTTTAAGTGAAAATGTGCCATTAAAAAAGAAAAGGAATGTGCTAAGATGTACAGAGATAAAACAGGCAAGCGTGAAGGGACAAAAACATGTTAGTTTATAAGGGCATAGAAAAAGCATAAGTACAAATTGATCTTAATTGCAGGTATGTTACACATATTAATTGTAAAATGATGAGTGAAACATTTTATATTCCTTTTAGGTGTTCACGGTTTCAATGTTATTCTAAAATTATTGATGAAGAGAAATCTCGAGTTTTCGATCACTTTTTATGCTTTGGAAACTAAAAACGAGCAAGATAGTTGTTTGGCAGTTAAAATTAATTGATTTATTTAAACAATTAAAATATTAACAAGTATACAAAGCACGTGGTGTTCGTGTGTATCAAGGTATAAAAAAAATGCTTATTAAAAAGCTTAAAACTTTTATATTTAAAGAAGATCATTTTCGGAATTGAATCATTCCATTATCAGTTTAATAAAAAGTTGTTAAAAACATTGTTTGGCCACAGAAAAACATTGAAAGGACAACAGTAACAAAAACAATCCTCCTGGAATTTACAAAGGACTGTTAACTTCGTTGCTATTGTATTTACCTTTGTAAATTCCATGAGGATTGTTTTGTTACTGATGTCCTTCCAATGTTTTTCTGTGACCCAAACAATGTTTTTAACAACTTTTTATTAAACTGATGATGGAATGATTCAATTCCGAAAAGATCTTCTTTAAAATAAAAGTTTTAAGCTTTTAATAAGCATTTTTTTATACCTTGATACACACGAACACCACGTGCTTTGTATTCAACAGGTATACTAGCCACTCCTGGATATCTTCACTTCATGGTTTTGTTCCAGTTTTCACTTTTAATTAACAAGTACATTTTATTGTAGGGCTAATCTTCTCACATTCCAAAGCAAAGAAGAAGCCGAAAACGCTAAAATTAGGGATATTTTACTAATAGAAGTAGAAAATGATGAGCTACGCCAAGGTAATGTTTCGCAAATGCTCAAAGGCCAATATTCTGCTGCCTATAATTATCAAATAAGATTGGAAAAAAAGAGAAGAACCGGTATTGTATAAAGGCTTTTTGCGGTCTTCAAGGCATAACATTGTAAAAGAGTTTGAAGGCTACAAAAACATGTCTTTAATGGTTGCTCAGCACCAAAGGATCAACGAGGCAAGCATTCAAACCGACCAAATAAAACGGCAGAAAATACATTGGCTTTGATTAACAGTCATATCGAATCTTTTAAAAACCTCTCATTATTCAAGAAGAAAAAATCCGAATACCTACTACCTTCCTGAGACACTATCTGTGAAAAAGATGTTTAAAATATTCATAACACAACATCCCGATGTGAAGTCTTCTTATAAAATATATTTGAAAAATATTCCATACCGAATTTAACCTTAAATTTGGCTTACCGAGAAGTGATACATGTGGTATTTGCGATCGGTATCAAAGTAAACTATGAGCTAGTTGTGACAATCCAGAAGACGTGCGAAAATTAAATATTGAGAAAGAACTCCACTTACGGAAAGCTGAGAAAACTGAGAAACTGAGAAGTTTTATGAACTCAAAAGAAATTAAAATTAAAAGCACGTGATGATTCAGAGAACTACAGTGACTTGTCTTTTGACTATATGCAGAACCTTTCAATGCCCACATATACATAAGAATGCAGTATTCTATGCTAGGTAGCTATGGTTATATGTATTTGGTGTGCACAATGATGGAAATAATACTGCAACTATGTTCTCTTACGATGAAAACAATTGAAAGATAAGTACAAAATTAAGTAGCTTTATTATTGTTCCAATATTTACGACCTAATAAGGTGACGACAAAGAATCTTTTCCTAATAAGCGACGGATTTGCCGGACAAAATAAAAACTATGTTCTTATGAATTTTTTGTACTTGCTTATCCATGGTTTACACATGTTTGAAACTATCACACACATATTTCCTATTCGAAGCCATTCATTTTTAAGTTGCGTTCAAGATTTTTCATTGATTGAAAAGCATAAAAAATCTGAAAGCGTCGAAATGCCTAAAGAATGGGAAAACGTAATCAAGAATGCTACGAGCAAACCATCACCGTTTACTGTAACTGATGTTAATCAGTCAATATTAGATTGGGTCATTGTATTGGAATCATTGAGTTTTAGGCCATTTTAAAAAAAATCGCCTTAACCTTTTTTTTTTCTCTTAAATGCTTCATAAAGCAAAAATTATAAGTTTTCAATGTCATCTACACTCCCAGATTCTATCGCATTTTATTCTGACTTAGAATCCCCTTCACACTCCTGGATAGCCTCAACTTTATCAATGTCAGTGTCGTCTAAAAAATTTTCATTATTACTCGAATTATAACCTATATTTTTAAGTGCTTTGACATCTTCTGAATTATCGAATTTATATTGTTTCTGGTAACTCTAATGCCAAAAAAGTACAGTTTAATGATCATTGCATTAAACAGGTAGAATAACTGGTGTATAGGAAATAGTCAATTCTCACAATCTTACGTAGTTTGTGTTCTAAAAAAATTTAAGGCTACCGATTTCAAGGATTTCAATATCGGCCCCACCATCAGGACACAGTACAAAGGACCACCTTATTCGAAGACGTCCTTGATTACAATAAGCATCGTGTGTAGGTCTTTATTCCACAAATTTTCTTGGTCCATCTTTCATCTATGACTCTAGCAACATGTTTTCAACAAGTTTTTCTTTTAACTACCGTATTGCCCAAAATAAACAGTATTAAAACTGAAACATAGATGTCTCTTTGTGCGCACTGTCATATTCAAATTAACTAGGTAGTATAGACCTGTCAAGTAATCCCTAAACAATTAATTATTAAGGTCTAATTGTTAAAAATGGTGTTAAGTACAGAGGAGAAAGTGTTTCTTGTGGGAGCATTATTTTCGCTCATACGGAATCGGCACGACGTAATAGTGCAAGTCTGCAATACGTGTGTGATCAATTGACACAACGGTTTAATAAAGGTTCTCCAAGTAATGCTGCAATTTTGAAGGTTGTTGAACAGTTTAGAAATACGAGTAATGTATTGTGCCAACGAAAAAGAAAACTCAGGGCGGTCCTAGGACAGTTACAACAACATCGATAACCATGAACGTTTTTTTGAGCGAATCTTGGAAGATCCAAAAGCCAGCCAGACAAGAACAGCGTTGGATCTTGGCTCAAAACGAACTTCCTTGCTAAGAATGGTGAAGGAGCTGGGTGCATTTTCTTATGTGGTTCAGGCATGGACGTATTAATAAAGTCCTTTATTTATACGTCAACAATTATCAAACAATTACGTCCCAGGGATTATCACAATAGAGTGGAATATTGTGCCAGAATTCTTGCATTACAGTATGAAAAATCCTGAATTTTTGAAAAATGTATGGTTTTCAGACGAAGCACATTTTCATTTGTCAGGTCATGTTAATCGTCGCACAATTCCATTTCTGGGGCTTTGCCAGACCAGATGAAGTTCAAGAAGTTCCTTTACATAACGCAAAAGTGAGTGTCTGGTGTGCAGTTTCGGGGACACGGAATAATTGGTCCATACTTTATCGAAGAAAACGGTAAGCAAGTCACACTAATTAATTAACAGAGGTACATACAAATTTTAACACGCTTTATTCCTGATCTACTTCAATTTTGGCGTGCACGTAATTTGACATTTCGAGACCAATTTTTTCAACAGGATGGGGCAACTTGCCATACTGCTGTCGCAGTTCGTCAATTTCTTCATGGACATTTTCCAAACAAATTCATTTCACGATTTATTGACTTCCCCTGTCCTGCACATTCTTCAGACTTCTCCAGAACATCTCCAGACGCATACATTTGGGGCATGTAAACGGGCACCACAAACAATCAATGAGTTAAAGGATGCCGTTAGAGCCTTCCTCGCGGACTTTCAGACAACCTTTATTTCATAACGTTACGAGACATCTGGAATATCGGTATGAAGTCTGTCTTGAGAGAGGAGAAGCTCATTAAGAACCTGTTATAAAGTGTCAATAATATGTATTTTTTAAACAATAAAATAATTACAAGTTTAGTACTGTTTATTTTGGACTATATAGTCGTTTTCGCTATATTTACGCGGGTTTTGGATTAAAAATTTTATTGTAAGTACCCAGTTTTAATACCTGCTCTTTGGGGAAATATCAACTGGTCAAATGAAATGAAAAATAATCCATAACTTTTTTTAATTAAATAATAATGAAAATCTTTTATATAATTGACAGTATAATAAGGAGAATTACTTAATTAATGGAGTATAATGTGGCTAATATAAACCTAATAATAATTTTATATTACACTTTACACAGAAAATATGGTCTATGTATATTTGTTCCATGGGAGAGAATTTCTAATAAAAAATAAAAAAAAAATTAACTTGCCAACAAAAATAAAAATCAGTCATTATCATCAAAAATATCACAATCGTCATCATCATCACTGCCATCACCATTAATTGTTATTATGATTGGACTTATTTCGTTTATTTTATTTTCACTAGTCCACCAATTTTCTATTAGTTTCTTGCACTTGAATATACAGTTGCATCACACTTCTGGAGTTACAATTGAAAGTGCCTTTCGCCAAGTTTCCCGAACTGCGTCGTCGCTATAACCGTTAGGCCCAATATGGTTGTCATAATATTGTTTTTGCTATTCCCCATATATATTCGATGGTATTCAACTGGCAATGATACGGTGGCAGACGTAAAACTTGATGACCGTAACTTTCAATAATCTGATCCACAACAAAGGTTTTTGGTTTTGCGTGGATATTTGCCAAGCGTAATAATTCTGATTTTAAAATATGTTGTATAAATGGTATATGTTCCTTTGTCAACCATTCTTTAATTTTATTAACAGTCCAAGAATTCGTTGGACTTTTGTTTAATACTTCAGAATGGTAAGGTGCATTGTCTAAAATAATTACGCTGGGCTCACTTAAACCTGGGAGAAGTTTTTCATGTAACCATTTTACAAACATTTCTGTGTTCATATTATCGTGATAGTCACTTGATTTTGATTTAGATGAAAATATTTAATCAGCACCTTCTATAAAACCCGATTTCCCTCCTGCATGTAACATTATGTGTCGCTTCCCTTCTCCATCAGTATGTTTGATAGACTTTACGTTATCATCTTGCCATATTCTCTTGGTTGCACCCCTAGAAAATATCCATGTTTCGTCTAAATATATAATATTTGTCCTTTCTTCTTTTATTTTAGAATATTTTCTTAGAAAGTTAATTCTTTTTTGCACAACAGAACTTCTTTCACAAAGGGCTTTTCTGTTATCCTCCTTTTGAAATTTGAAACCCAAATTATGTATCACTTGCCATAGACTTATTCTGCCAATTTCGTCAAATTTTCTATCTTTTAATTCCGAGAGAATTGTATTTTAGGTCACATGTTCCTTGTTGGCTCGCATTCGATAAATGGTATCACGAATTTCAAATTTTTTTCCATCTGGAATATCTTTCGTTTTCAATGATAGGCGAGTTTTTCTGTGATCTTCTTTCGGCCGTTCATTATTGCGATTTTGTAATACTCCTCTTAGTTTGGTTTCACTAATTCCTAGAGCATCACATACGCGTTGTTGAACAGACATTGCCGATTTTAAAGGACCGCCATTTTCTTTTCATCCATAAAATACTTATGTACACTACAAATTAGACTATCTACATCTAACACACGTCTAGTCATTTTTAAATATTTCCACCAAACATACAATGTCAACACTGGCAAAGAATCAATTCAACTGCAATATTGTAAACAAATTTATACCTACCCTAAATGTTATTTTAATGTATTTTAAAAATATGACCATTAATGCAGTTTTTACCTAATTTTCTGGGAAGTCGTTAACTGCAACTGGTTATCAATGAGTCATTAGCATAATTTTGTTAATCCGAAACCCGCGTAAATATAGCGAACCGACTATATACTGTATTTGATTTAAAACTCTGTCTCTGAGGGATATATTTAACATTGACCTCCACATTGTTCTCTGTTTCACTTGTATCTTATTGATTACTTTTCTGCTAAGTTTCACTGTTTTCGCTACCAAACTATTATGTTTTTAAATATTAAACTTAGATTTCTTTATAAGGAAGTGTTTGTTAAAAATTAGTTTCCAAAATAAAACAGTTTCAAAACATCAATTATTAATATTGATAAATCCGCAAACTGCCTTAAATATTTTAAACGGTAATACAACCTTATATAGTAAACAGATAAATCGGTCTTACCGAGGCGATCCGAAGAATTAAACCTGTAGCAGGTAGATTTTATCTCTATTATACTTTACAAATTTATTCCCTTGATCAATTGCAGTGAAAGGAAATTCCGGAAGCACCTTCCTCGAAATTTGTTAATCTGTCAGTTAAGTGCAAGTTCTCTTCTCCGCGTTTTAGGTATTTCGTGTATTTCCTGGATCATGAATATTCAACTTCGTGGATGGAAATTTCTGTTGAGATTCGTATAAGCCTATTGTGGCATCCACCCACTTTCTTAAAAGTCGTAGAGGTTTTAAGATCTTATATTCTTTTTCGCTTGTGATACTAGGATTATGGAAAATTTTAGCTAAAATATTGAAGTGTTGAAATATTTCGCATATCTGTATTATTTTAGCATTTTACACTGTGATCCATTTTAACTAGAAAGACTTCTCTAAAATTTAAAGTTTATTACTAATTTAAACTATATTTTATTTTAAACATCTTCTTCTTCTTCTTCCTTCTTTTATGTAGGCTTTAAAGCCTGTTTCTTCCTCTGCCAATACTTTTTCGTCTATTTGGTGACTTATCTCGTGCTATTCCTACTACAGCCTATCCTCTGCCATTCTAATAATATATTCGTTCCCCTCCTGTTACCGTTTTGTCACCCATCCATTTATGTCTTCTATATTGCATGCTCTTCTTATGTTTTTCGCTTCTCTCCCTATCCAACAGACAGAAGTATTTTCATCTCTAATATTTCTGGTACTCGTCTCGTTTTAGATGTGGCAGGTTTTGTCTCCGCCGTGTATTTTAATATAGGTTTAATTGCTGCTTTATAGATTCTTGTTTTTGTGTCTTGTCTTAGGTGTTTGTTTTTTTCAGATTTTGTCATTAAGAGATCCCGCCGCTTTACTTACTTTTAAACTTTGTTCTTTTACTTCTTCTTCTAACATCTCCGTAACTATAGTTATTTTTATGAAGGAGAGAGTAATTAGCATAATTTTAACTTTTAGCTCCGACCACTCCATGGGCGTGCTCAAGATTAATTGAAAAATTACTTTGAATAATTGTAAAAAATAAATGAATTATTTCAGTGTTATAAAGTGTTATGTGTATGTAAACAAAAGTGACCTCTTTTATCACACACTATATTAGAACTGACTGGCCTACATTAAAAAGGGTTTTAAAAAATTCACATTTTTTTTAATTTTTAAAAATTACAAAAGAGAAAAAGAGTTTTTAAAACCGTCTAAGGTATGTTAAATAGATGAATAAAAATATTAATATAAAACTTACAGCTACTTGTTATAAATCCAAATCAGATTCAGAAGATGAACTTTCAGAACCAAGATTTATAATAACTGGCTCGATCATTTTATCAGTAATATTGTCCAGCTTCCACATTTTTTCCTCTTCTTTAATAGTGTGATTTACTGCCTTTTCCCAGTTTTCAGGTTTTACATTATTTACGGCCTCCAAAAACAACTGTTTAACATCATGAATTTTAAAAGTGGTATTTTTTCTTGAAACCTCACTCTTTATCTGTGCCCATACCAGTTCAATCGGGTTTAATTCACAATGATATAGTGTTGATCTAAGTACTGTCATTCCACGATTTTTGGCAATTTCATCAATTTCGTATTTTTTAAATTTTTCTTTATGAAGGGCACACAACGAATAAAGTTCGTTTTCTTATAGATCCGGGATGGTACGTAATATTTTTTGAACTCAGCCAATTCTGCAAGTCTTTTTTTAACCACTTGGTTGTGGGCAGTCCTTCTATAAGTCTGGAGTGATAACTTGCATTATCCATTACTATTACACAGTTCTTAGGAAGAAGATCTATCATTTGTTCGAACCATTCTTGAAAGACATCAGCGTTCATGTCTTCATGGTAGTCACCGGTACGAGTTGATTCAAAAGTTAATAAACCACCTTCAACAAAACCGTCTGAACTGCCAATGTGTACTATTATCAGCCTGCGTTCCCTTTCCTGATGTGGGTTTAAACCAGTAGATAAGTTATTTACAAAAGCGTGCCTTTGACTTTGTAACAGTTTCATCCTACCAAAATTTATTTGGTGTATAACCCTCGTTGATCCATGTTTCATCAAGATAAAATATTTTTCTTTTTTGGTTTCTCATTTCCTTTATGGTTCTTAGAAAATGTCTTCTCCATATGACAATATCGCTTCTTTCTAATAAAATAGACTTTCTGGGATTCTTTTTCCAGCGGAAGCCTATTTTCTTTTAAAAGTTTCCATAACGTACTTCGACTCATTTCTGGGTAATCCTTATCATCTCGAACTGAGACAAGAACTTTATCCAATGTTGGAAATTCTTGTCTAAAGAAGAATTCATGCACTTTCCGTCGAAGTCCTTCTTTAAAATTGATATTCTATTTGAAATTTTGGTTTCCCTGGAGCATTACGTGGCATTTGAAAACTACCACATTTCTCTTCTTTAATAACTCTGTAAATCGTAGATTTCCCAACACCAAGTGTACTGCTAACTAACTCAACGGTCTCATCAACACTTTCACATAAACGTTTGTCTGTAAATGATTTTAAAACAATTAAATATTATGTTTTTTCATTAACTGTTAGAGGACCAATTTTTCGGCGTTTACACGGCACTTCCAAATTTTCCATAACACTAGTATACACAATAAACTGCACATTGCAACTGAAGTACCTACTTTTAGTGAACTGTTAAGAATTTTGAATACGCCACTTGGACCTTCCTATATACAAAATGGAAAAACCCACTATCACATTTTCTGTGGAATAAGTTTAGAAGGTAATTATCTAGTCAATTACTGTCGTAGATTCCTGGAATTAAAGAATTAAATGTTTGATTGTTGAAACCCTTACTTCGTGGAATGCACTCATTTCAGATAAAATAAAACGTTTTATTTTATCTAAAGAATTAAACTTTATTTTGCAAATAGGCAAAGAATTAAACTTTATTTTGCAAATAGATAAAATAAAACGTTTATTTTATCTAAAGAATTAAACTTTATTTTGCAAATAGGTAGGGTACTTATTAAACTTTTATTGGTTATATATAACCAATAAAATAAACGTCTTACATTTCTTGCAAATTCATTAGTACCTGTTAACCTCCATCACTCCGACACTGGAAACCTTATTTAGGGATTAGTAACGCTCACAACTATTGTTATTCTATTCTGCTCCAACCTTTATACCTGGTGGTCATACTCAATTTAAAATTGTTTTCCTATATACTTCTGTAAACTTGTTGACAAATATCTGTTTTTCATTGAGTCACCAGTATCAACAGTTTAGGGATTTGCATACATAATTTATTGTTTTATTACTCTCTCATACATAAAAATACACTATAGTTATATCTATTCCCAGATATCTAAACCTTGCTTCCTGCTTAATTATTTTTCAATAAATTTCGATTTTTCATTGTAGTGGCTATAAGGATGTTGTCATACATTTGGTTTTTTTGCTGATATTATCATATTGTATTTCTTGGCTGTTGTATTGAAGATGTGTGTTAATATTTGGAACTCGTCTTCTGTCTCGGCGATTAATGAGGCCTCGTCTGCATAACATAAGTTAATAAAATATTGTGCTTCGGAAGATGATTTAAACCTGTTTTTTTTTAGATATTTAGAAGTGCTTTTTCTAACTAATATGTATATTATATAGTACACAGTGAGTTTTATGTACGAAACGCCTCAATTATTTTCGAAACGACTTGCAGAATTTTTATAGATTTGGTAAATAAGGATCTTGTGATGCGATCAATACTATGGTGATATTTACATTGTCGTCAGATCTTCGTTTTTTAGAAATCTAATGATACTAATTTAATTTCTTCGAATGATTCGAATGATATATGGCCCTTGCAGAGACAGCGTAACAAACGAATGTAGGGGCAGATACAAGAACGAGCTAGAGTCTCTATTCGGAAAAGAAAATCTAGTCAGATATTAAGGCCAATAGACAAATTAACAATGTGTTCTGGAAAAGGCCAGAGGGAAGAAGGTCTATAGAGCGGCCTAGAAAAGGTGGAAAGATGCGGTCAAAGAAGATCTAGAGAAAAATGTGCGAGAAAAAAGTGCGACAATGGGAATTACTGGCACAGGACCGACAAACATGGAAGGCAATAGTAAACGCGGCAAAAACTCACGAAGAGTTGTAGCGCCATTGATGATGATGATGATGAATAATTTAATTTCAAATAAAACATTCTGTATATTTATTATGGAATGTAATCTATACCTAAATTCAATAGTTTTATTGAGTTATTGCTACATCGGGACTATAATTAAGGAGTCATTGCGAAGCAATATGTATCTTCTGCTATAGAGGAACGAATGGTAGTGTTATACTGCTTTGAAGACCGTCAATAACTCCTTTTCGGTGACATATGACTTTGTTTCTGCTTTTCCAAGAGTTTTAAAAAAGTAAGAAACTTATGACATGTTTTTAGCCCTTCTGTACTTGGGAAAGCACCGTCCGGATGCCATTTTGAGAAGCATTTTGTATCAAGCACAAAGAGATCCTGTTCTTTTGGATATGCCAGGATTGGAATCGTTGTCAATTTATGCTTAAGTGTGGTGAAGGTAACCTGGCAGTCAGGTGTCCAGTCAAATGACAGCTTTCTTTTAGTTTGGTTATGGAGAGGTTTTGCAATTTTTCCAAAATCTTTCACAAAATAACGATAGTAACAGCGAAGGCCAAGGAAGCCTCGGACATCATGTTTGTTTCTTGGTGTGGGCCACTGCTTTTATTTTTGCCGGGCTTGCTGTCACTTCTGACGATGAAATTACATATTCCAAGGAAACTTACTTTTTCTTTGAAGAGCTCACACATCTTGACATTTACTTGTAAGTGAGCGTTCCTAGGTTCCTAAGTTCTGAACTTAGTTCCTTCTTGACTGACGCTAAACATTCTACTTATAGTTTTGTAATTAAGATAAACATAAGCACATAATTATGAAATCTTTACGTTTTTATTTGAAAAATAATAAACCTTCTTCTAAAAACGCATGCATTTTCAATATATTTTAACACTAAAACACAAAACAAATTAAAGTCACTGAAAATTAAAAAGACTAAAATATATCTGGCTCGAATTCTAATTGATTTTTTAGATTTTATAGAATTACAGCTATACTTTCAAATTCTGGAGCCACTTTTCGACCAGTGGGGTTGCCTTAAAAAGATCGTCCTAGGTACCAGTAAGAGCCTTAAGCAGGCAATCCCTGACGATGTAGTCTATGATTTATTCTTGGGCTCTGCAGTCGCAGCTAGGCCTCGTGATTTATCTAAACAGGGAGGATCCGCTACGACTATGACCTGTACCTATTAGGTTTAAGGCTGCCCATGTTTTCCCAATTCGTGGTATTTCCTCCCTAACTGTTGGATTTCAGAAGATTTAAATCCAGAAACACCCTGCTTCTAAAATCAATTAGGTCCCTACTATATGGATAGTCCTGGGTTATTTACAATAATTTTAAATTATCTTATAAGTATGTTACATCTTTATACTCAAAGCTACTCGATGTTGCTCAGAATCAGCAACCAAAAGAGTATGGTCGATTTGATAGTTCCAGAGATTATCCTCATCTTTTGGTTTAATACTTTGTTGACTATAATATTTACATCGGGGCTATTTATCCTGACTGATAAGCAATATTTATTCGTTGAGTAAACTATACTGAGTGATGTAGTGTTCTGCATCAGTATCCCAGATTATTCCCTCTGGTTTGTACATCATGTGATTTCGAAATTTTAGTTTTACAGCCAGAGTTTTCACATGTTTATTAAAGGAGAGAGTGTGATCCCGTCCAGGTATTTTGTGCCATTTAGCTATATTTTAAAAAGTGTTCTGGTAATAATGTTGTTAAAGTGGAAGCAATGAGGTGATTGTTTGGGATAAGTCACCATTTACTAAACTATTCAAATATCAATGATAGGTTTTGAGTGTGTTTTTTCGAGTGCGTTTATATTGGTATATTAAGTGGTGAGGGCAATGTAATCAGCATACATAAACTTTTTGTATATGATAATTGGGTGGGTCAGTCAGATAAAGTTGAACAGAAGAGACGAGAGTCCTGGGTGAGGCTATGTTTTAAGATTTTTGATTTACTGAGTAATTGCCGAATTGATACTTGGAAAACACTATTAGACAAAATGTTTTCTAACACAAAGGTCATCGTTTTTCATTTAGTAGCTATTACGAACGTGAATGCTAATCTCTATGTACAGAGTCATAGATATCTGTTACATCGATAAAGATTGCGACTGTGTAAAATTTGTTTAGAGCTGACATTTGTTTAGTTTATGGGACTTTTCTAATTTTTTCAGAAGGTTTTACTCATGATGAGGTAATCGAGTTGTAGTTATCTGATGATTTACCAAGTAAGCATGGGGTGAAGATGTACATATCTGTATCTGTCAGCGATTGTGTCATTTTCAATTAACATATACACATGTCCTCATTTTATATATCAATATAAGTTTTATAGATCCCTCCACTGTCAGACCCTGATGGTATCTGTGAACTGTTAGTTTGTTCTAGTTTTGTTATTAATAAATATGTTTGATAAAGTTTATGAAAGTCACTGCTAACCGCAGGCACTAACTAAATTTTTGAGGATTATAGACTAGACATTGTCTTGTTAGGTTAGTTTCTGGCGTTATCATTAACCATAACCATAAGCAAGACTTATATTTGGAAAAATTACATATTCTGTCCAAATATTTAACCATAAATATAACGAAACTGAATAATGTTCATCGAAACTATGTTTTAACTTCAGTGGAAAAGTACCCCTTACATTCCACAGACTGATTAAATAGAGCTTAATTAGACCTTATTTCACTTAATCCTCGCAATCTCTTTTAATACTATTGCAAGTAATTTACCCCAATATACCATTAATAATTTATATTCAAGATATTATGAAAACTAAACTTCGAATTAAACCGACCTGTACCTCAGCATTCATTAACAATGCATTTATCCTTGTGGTTACTTAGAGAATCGACGGGAAGGGTTGCAGAAGTATCCATAGTTCTATAATGTTCTGACCTCCCAACTGTGTCTGGAACTTAGTTTCGCTGACTTCAATCCCATATTTGTGTCTACAATATATATCTCCAAAAGCAGTGGTGGAGGTTGCTATATATAGCTAAATAAAAGTATATTATCTATAACTCAAAGTTGAGTAATGAAAACTAATTACGTATTTATTGGTCAGATAGTTTATTAAAGTTTATTATAATTTAAAAATTTCATTTACGAGTTAAGTTTATTATAATTTAAAAATTTCATTTACGAGTTACAATTCGTTAGTAAAATCTTAGCTGTTTTAAAAATTTACATGTACTAAATGTTTTTTACTTTCTATAATCGAGAATTAAAATTGTAGGCAGTAAGTTCTTAGAACTAATAATAAAGTTTCAGCGCTATTGAAGGTCTTCCAATGCTGTACGAAAAATTTCATAAGAAGTTATGACAAAGCTACTTGTATTGAAGAAATAAATATTTATAATATGTAATACTTTTGGGTTCATTACAAAACATTTGGGTTAATTACAAAAAATAATTTTAGGTTAGTTGGTAATAGTTAAACCTTCCTAAAACCGCGATCGTCGATGAAAGCTGGCAACTCCTCAGGAAATTAGTTGGTTTGATATCAAAGATATCAAATTAATACTAGATAAAGAAGCAAAGAAGAGAGGGCTAGTAATAAACCAAAGAAAAACGAAATACCTCAAGTATTCAAGAGAGAATACGAACATAGAGAAAGAAATTAAGCTTGGTGCATATACATTTGAAAGAGTACACCGTTTTAAATACCTGGGAGTGATGGTGAATGACAGAAATGATAGAACGGATGAAATAAATGAACGCATCCTACTGGGTAATAAAACCTACTGAAACTACCAAAATTCCTGAAAAAAAAAGCACATTAGTAAGAAAACCAAATTAAAAATTTACAAGACTGCAATCAGGCCAGTGATCACCTATGGTGCAGAGGACGATGTGCCTAACACAAAAAGATGAAATGAGGTTGGAAATATTAGCAAAAAAGATAATTCGACGAACAATGGGACCGGTAAGGATAAGTGTAGGCGAATTTAGAAGATTAACCAATGAAGAAATTAAAGAAGTCATCGAGGGTAAAGACATAATCAACTTCGTGAAGACGCAAAGGCTCAGGTGGCTGGGACACACAGAAAGAGCTAACCCAGACTCTACGCTAAAGCGAATAATTGGATGGAGACCAACAACAAAGAGACCAAAGGGGGAGACTCAAAACAAGATGGAGAGATCAAGTCCTTAGGAGACATAAAGGAAGCTGAGAATCTACAATTGGAAGGAGCGCTGTAAGGACCGGAAAGAATGGAGGAAAATTGTAGACAGGGCCAAGTCACACACTCTGCTATAATAATAAAAAAAACAAGAGCGAACTGATTCTCCGCAATAAATGAATCAGAGAGCCCAAAAGGGCGGGAAACACTCCGCTAGGAGTGAATAAGCCATGATGATGATGATGATGATGATGATGATATCAAAGTAAGCAAAACATGACTCTTATAAACACATCGTAAATATTTTAAACTTTTTACACAGTAGTTTTTTTCGACAGAGAAGTCGTAAATCTTTATTAAATTTTGAGTGTACAATAAAATTCTGAAATTGGTCTAATTATTTCATTAGATTATCGAAGCAGTGAACACGTATTTTGGTATTGTGAGGAATATCCTCAGTGGGGGTTCGGACTATCGCAGGCTGAAATAGTAGTGAATCAGAGATAAAAGACCCGAGAGACAAAGCCTCGCTAAAGCAGGGTGTTAGAAGTGTTTTGTGGTTTGTGTGAGTGTGGTTTTCCACCAAATGTGTGGGAGAAAGAATGGGAATCTGATGATAGCAGAGCATCAGAGAGATGTTGTACCTTAACCAGCCCTTCCATTCTGGAGTGACAGAGGAGAGGTTTTTTCAGTTAAACGCCGACCGTCTCTGAGTGGTGAAGGGACGAAGTGTCCTCTCGTACTTCTCATCCTGCACAACTTACTCACTGCTGGACATAGGTCTCCCTCAGTGCGTCTTGCATCCAGTTATGGCTAACACGCCTCAGGTCGTCAGTTCATCTAGTTGGTGGACGTCGTCTGCTTCGTATTGCTTCTTGCCTTGGTCTCCACTCTAAAATGCGTTTTGTCCATCGGTTGTCCTGATAATCTGGCGACGTGTTTCTGCCCATTTCCATTTTAACGACGCGATTTTTTCGATAGCGTCTGTTGTTTTTGTTCTACGATGTTTCGGGTATTAGGAAGCCAAATCTACCTAGATGAGTCATAGGTGTCTGTATACAGATTTTCCTTCTTCTCTTTAAAGATGTAAAAAATAGTGTTATGAGCAATATGGAATGAGAGATCAGTCAAAAATAAACGATGCATAAATTTTTAGATGGGAGAAAAAACTTATTATTATAAAGTACTATTATACACAATACATACTTACTATTATATGCAACGTGTATTGCGGACCCCGTGAAAGGAATAAAAGTAAGTATGTTGGTTAAAGATGCAGTTACACTGTGAAGTGATTTGATCAAGTATCGAGCAGAACTGTATACAGAATTCTAAGAAATATTAAACAAAGTAAAGGCAAATTGGATAATGTATATCTTAAAAACCAAAACAGACATAGAAAACGCATCCAGCTTGAAGATGACACCAAATATTATTCGGAAGAAATTCCACGCTTTCCTTTTTCCCAACAAAATCTCAACCTTAAAGAAAGTTGAAGACGAAATAAATTTTCGTCATTAACATCAGGCAATATTAGGACAAATTAACATCAAATACATGAACAGAAGCAGAAACAGTGTTCTTATAGAAAAAGATGAAATTATCTTGTACCGAAGACATTACTTACAAAAAACACTAGACAAAGGACAAGTAGTTTTATTTTTTTAGGGATTTACCAGAGAAATTTCAGGTAGACAAGTCGAAATACTTTGAGCTTTACAACTTTTATAGTTTTTGAGAAGAAACAGTGTAGTAAATTTAAATAATAAACCGAAATATATAGAAGCAGTGTACAGTGGTCTGTTTATAGCTGTAAAGCCGCGTTTACACGATGACAATTGGCGAGACAATTTTCAGAAGACACCTGACTGGCATGAAATTATTGTCTTCGTCTAAACACTTCAGGCCAATTGCCTTGCCAACATGCCCTCAGAATTGGCCCAAAAATTCAGTTGTCTCCGGGAGTAGACTGAGGACAATGAGCTGCGCCCAGTGAGCCCCCCACCACTCGAAAATCTCAATTCTCGCGGACAATTGGCGCCGTGTGAACGGGTGTAGGCCAGTAGTGCTGTCTTGTTTTTTGCCAGTTCCCTCACCGGACACAATAGATGACGATCAGTCGGCCATGTTTTTAGCTGTCTACTGCCATGGCAATAGTTGCCCCCGTATAAACATCTTCTCGTTCAACTGGACTGGCCTGCGACAATCCGCAACCCGTGATGACAATTGTCTCGCCAATTGTCACCGCGGCTTTAAGTACAGTTTCCAAATTGGTAGTAGTTTGATTACAAACATTGTTTTTTATATACATACGAAGAACATTATTTATATTTTGTATCTACTAACTATTTAAAAAAACTAGTTTCAACTCTTGGCATTATCTTGCTAATTGCTAGATCGACTATTTACTTTTAAATAAACAGAGTCGTCGGACCTACCCAAATTAAAATTATTGAAATGAAAGTTCAATTTAAATTTAGAAAAAGATAGAAGATTAAATTTGACAAAATGACACGTGGTACTTCTAACTACAGAGGTCCATCAATTAATCCCGATCAGCAAAATATTACTTATTTCTACCATCACTAAGCAACAACCATTAACACAATTCCCAACAAAAAACCAGGCCATAATTTTACCGGCAGTAGATGAAATAAGAATAAAAGAGTACACCATTGCAGTAGGAACTATAGTGTAGAGTCCATCCAAAAAATGTACTGTTCTCATCCAAAATGTCAAACGAAAGAATATGCATCTACTTTTCAAGCATACAAGTCGTAGATAATTTTCTAAGTCGCCATGGTGAAATTTAAATTAGAGAATATACAATCAAAGCACGTAAATCAATTACACCCGCTAATAGATTAGTTTTATCTAACGTATGTCCACCAATACTCCATGACATAATCGAACAGTCGTTAATCAATCTTGGTTTTAAATTAATGTCTCCGATTTTATTTCTTAGAGCTAGAATACAAGACCCGCAATACAGCCATGTACTTAGTTTTCGAAGACAAGTTTACTTTGCACCTACAGACAATTTTACTGTACCCGACTGCGTCCTAATTGATTTTGAAATTATTTCCCACATAATTTTTCTTTCCGATAAACTAACTTGTTACAAATGCCACCAAGCTTGTTACGTTTCCTCGGACTGTACCTCAAATCCATCATATCAACAAAAATACTCAAAAGCCCCAAACGGAGGAAAATTTTCTTCCACAAATACCATCCACTAGCTTCGAACAGAATATCTTGGACATATAATCAGAGGACCAAGATATGAGTTCCTTCGGCTAATTCTCAACGGTAAAATCGAAGGAAAGAAATGGATAGGACGGAAGAAACTCTCTTGGTTCAGGAATTGCTGGCAGTGGACAGGTTTGACAGCGGACCAATTGCTACACGTAGCCCAAGACCGAGATCAATATAAAAATATTATAAGCATGGTAGTCGCCGACGTTCAGTAGGGATATGGCACTCTAAGAAGAAGAAGCTTCGAACAAAATCAAATTACACATGTAAAAGACAAATCTCGAGAATAAATGGATATTTAAGTCAGCACTGATACCGATAATAAAAATAAACGATCTTACTCGGAAGTGTCATTCCCAACTTGATCCACTCCTACAGAAACTTATACCAACAGAATTTACGAAACCAAAACCAGTGCAAATCAAAAAGAAACAAAAAATTATCAAATTAGACAAATCCACTTTAGAAACTACTAATATTCCGGTCATTATTACAACCAGTCAAAGAATTTATCCAGGATGCATCACCACCACATGTACTAAATTACACCCAATTACTGGCATTCTTAGAAGACGTTCACGGTTCTTTCACCCCAGTAGAATTGGCCCTAAAATACACACAGGATATACACGGGTTGGGACATATGCTCAATGAAATATATCCCATGTTGAACGAAAGAGCAATTAAATCTAGAATTACAAGAATTAAGAAAAAACTACTTAGTAAAATAAACCAAGATTTTAGTATTCACGATGAAACTCTGAAGATATTGACGCATCACAGGAAAATACTCCTTCCAACCATAAATAAAAAAAAAACAAAAAGTTAACAAAATGGCTATTATTCAGTGGAACCTTTAATCACTCTGAGATAGCGCG
>NW_027312272.1:0-33450 GCF_040954645.1 Diabrotica undecimpunctata | reverse complement strand
ACGCGCTATCTCAGAGTCTTAACATATTAACTTTTTATATTTTAACGTTTTTGTGCCAAACAGGAATTACGGTTCGCTACAACAAAGGTGTCCACACACTAAAATCGACGGCAAAGTGGCGTTGGTGAATAAATATCGTTTTAATTTTCGGCTCAGAAAACGGGACTTACAACGAAAAGTAACTCGGTAGAAGTGACCCACATATAAACACCGATAAGGGTCGGAGATTCGACGGGTGACTGGTCGACGACTCTTTTCGCGGTGTGGGACAGGAAAGCAGATAAACAGCGAAATAACAAGAAAAGTCCAAGGAAAATATTGTAAGAATGGACAGCGACGAATACTCTACAGATGAAGGGAGAAAAAGAAAAGGAGAAAATATAGATTTTTTTGTAAACAGCAAAAAATCACCAAGAACTCCTACAAAACGCCAAACATCTGAATCTGAGAAATTAGACCAGTTATTAATAATGATGACAGACATGAACACAACTCAAAAAGATATGAAGCAAGAACAGAAAGAAATAAAAACTGAAATAAGAGAAATTAAAGACCAACAAAACAAAACAAACGAAGCTCTACTAAAACTGACAGTAGAAAACGAACAATTAAAAAAAGAAAATCAGGATATAAGAAAAGGGAATTCAGAAATAAGGAGAGAGTTACAAGAAATGAAAAAAGCAGTCGAAATAATCGAAAAAAAAATAGAAGAAAAAACAACATTGTAATGAATGGTCTAAAAATGGATAAAAATGAACCAAGCAGCCTAAAAGAAAGAATAAAATGACTTTTTAATAAACATCTTCAAATTGATATTACACCGACAACAGTAAAAAAAAATAGGTGAGAACACATGCGTAATAGAACTAAGAAATGAAGAAGAAAAACACGAGATCATGGCAAAAAAATTTAAACTAAAAAACGTCGTAGGAGAGAAAGTATTCATCAATGATGACTTGACTAGAGAAGAGAAAGAAAAGCAGAAACACCTAAGAAATTTGCAAAAAACGAAAAAGAGAAAGGCAAAGACGTCAAAATTGGTTACAACAAGGTGTTAGTAAACCAAGAAGAATGGAGATGGAACAAAATAAAAAGGAACTGGAAAAACATCCAAAAAACTAGAAAACTACACCACAAGAGGAATATTGATAACGACCAAAGCAACGGAAAGGATCTGACAATGACAACCAGGGCGACGAATAGGAATAACGATAGGAAAAAGCACGATGCAAAGGTAAACATGGATGAAAATAGAAAGAAGATGAAAGATATACCGCAGAAAAAAGGAGAGATAAATGGGAACATGGAACGTAAGAAGCATCAATGGAAAAGAGGTAGAACTTAATTTATATTTAAATGGGAATAAGCCACAATTAAAGGTTAAAATACGTTTATTGACGTTTCAATTTCCACTTCGGAAATCGTTCTCAAAATACAAATTTGTTTAATTTACTAATGTTTGTATCTTGAGAACGATTTCCGAAGTGGAAATTGAAACGTCAATAAACGTATTTTAACCTTTAATTGTGGCTTATTCCCATTTAAATATAAATTAATTTAAAATGCCACAAAAAACTAGCTTCAGAACAATATTGAGGTAGAACTTGTAGAAGAAATGATTAAACAAAAAATAGAAATATTAGGAATAACGGAAACGAAAATGAAAGGAAGAGGTTTTAAGAAGATACACAAAGGATATTGGTTATTTTGGGTAGGAGCTGATGCAAAGGAGAGAGCAAAAGAAGGCGTAGGGATAATAATTGCACCGAATAGACTACAATACGTTATAGAAGAAACATATGTTAACCAGAGAATATTATAGCTGAAAATGAAACTGATAGACGAGGAAATATGGGACAATAATAACAGCCTACGGAGTAAATGAAGATGCAAAAAAGGAAGAGAAGGATAAATTTTTCGAGGAGCTCCAAATGCAAATTGACAATGGGGAAGAAAATATAATTGTAATGGGAGATCTAAACGGTAGAGTCGGAAATAATAACAATGGAATTGAGGAATGCATGGGAAAAAAAGGAAAAGAAATACTAAACAAAAATGGTGAAAGAATAATAGAAATATGTATGGAGAATAAACTTGTTATAACAAATACAAAATTTAAACATAAAACACAAATATACGAGAGTACAAGAAAGCAGAAATGAAAAATTAATCATAGATTACTTTTTAGTAAGTAGCAACAAATGGAAAAGAGTACAAGACACGAAAGTGAAAAGAGGCTCAGAGATTAGCAGTGATCAACATCTAGTAATAATGAGAATGAGAACAGCAAAAGAAAAGGAAGAAAAGAGGAGAAAGGTAGTAAATAAAAAAATAAAAAGCTACAAATTAAAAGAAGAAAGATATAAGAAGATATTCCAAGAAAAATTAGACAATATTTTGAAAGGTAGGGCAAAAACTGCAAGTATAGAAGAAAAGTGGGAAAATCTCAAGACCAGCTTAATCATAGCTGCTGAGGAAACTTGCGGGAAGACAAAAATAGCAAATAATAGCATGAGGAGAACTGAATGGTGGACGGACGAAATACGAAGGAAAGTAAAGAACAAAAAAGAAAAATGGAAGAGATATCTAAGTACAAAGCACCCTGAAGATTATGAGGCATATAAAGAAAAAAGAAAAGAGGTTAAAATAGCTGTGAAAGCAGAAAAAGAAAGGTCATGGTAAAAGTTTGGACTAAAAATGACAAATAATTATAGAGAAAATGGCGCATTAAAACAGCTCAGACAAAAGAAAGAACACACAATGCCGAACATAAAAGACAACAATGGAAAGGTAATAACAGAAAAAAACCAAATAATGGAAAGATGGAGAGAACATTTCAAATAGCTAACTCATACAGACGTAGACAACATAGTGGAGATACAAGAAATAAATGAAGAACAAAAAGTAGAACCCATAACAACAGAGGAACTAGAAAAGGCAATTGAAAGAGTTAAATTAGGCAAAGCACCAGGCTAGGATCTTATCACCCCGGAAATGATAAAATTCATGGGAATAGAGGGAGTGGACAGCATGAAAGAAATAATAAATGATATCATAAAGAGAGCAGAAATACCACAGGACTGGAAGAAAGACATTATACTGGCAATACACGAAAAGGGCGACAAGAGAAACTGTAATAATTACCGAGGTATTACTATATCAAGTATTCCTGGGAAGAATAATAGAAACAAGAATTAAAACCCAAATAGAACCAACTATGGAAGATACACAATGTGGATTCAGGAAGGACAGAAGCACGCAACACCACATATTCACAATAAGACAAATAAGTGAGAAAGTAATCAATTAAAATAGAGAAATACATATATCCTTTATTGATCTGGAAAAGGCGTCTGACAGAATACAAAGAAAGGACGTATGGAGGACATTAAAGGAAAGAGGAGTTGACAGGATAACAATTGATGTTATAAAGGATATGTACAATAATAATACAAATACGGTGAGAACCAATAACGAGGAATCCGAAGAATTTACTACAAGTCAAGGCGTCAAACAGGGATGCGTGTTGAGCCCACTGCTGTTCTCAGTGGTACTGGATGAAGCAATAAAGAAAGCCAAGAAAAGAATGAGAAAACTAACATTAGGATACTGGCAAATGAAACAGACTCAACTATCAGAGCTTCTATTTGCAGACGACATGGTTTTGATAGCAGAAAACAGAGAAGCCTACAGAACAACCTTGAAATCCTAGAAGAAGAACTGTCAAACATAAATATGAAAATAAATACAGAGAAAACAAAAACAATGATAATTTCAAATAAGAGAAAGACACACGCAATACAATTAAACGGAAAACAACTAGAACAAGTGGAACATTTTAAATACCTAGGAGTAATAATTGAATCAAACGGTAAACAAGACATGGAAATAAACGAGAGAATGGGACGAACAGGAAGCTTATTTAACACTATGAAAACAACATTTTTAGGGAAAAAAGAAATACCGGAGAAGGTAAAAACGGCAGTCGTTAAATCAGTAGTTAGGCCTACAGTCATGTATAATAGCGAGTCATGGACATTGACTGGGAGACAAAAATCTCGAGTCAATGCTACGGAAATGAGGTTCCTGAGGAAAATAGCAAACAGAAAGGGGACAGACAAAATACGAAAAGAAAAAAAAAAGAGGTTAATCTTTGTAAATGGGTATATTTTATAAAAACCCTTAAAAGGGCTACATTAAAAACACGAACGTTTTCGGAACAACAGTTCCATCATAAGGTTAAAAATACAGGTTACCATGCCTGAGCCACCAAAATATTAGGGTAAAAACCCTTTAAAATATATAATGTTACCAAAGATTGTACATGATATTGTTAATATTATTTGATGTTTAATATTTTAATTAAATTTTACTTCAGGTAACATACACCCATGCTTTAAGTGAGTTCCAGTGTCCGGAGAGTAAACCTCTTCAAACGGACTTCATCTGGTAACTGTTGTAGTATAAAGAAGTGAAATAGAATAGTTAAAGCAGCTCAAATTGTTTTTAACGTAAGACTATTACTTAATTCTTGTTACCCAGCATTCTTGTTAATTGTTGTATAAATATATATATATATATATATATATATATATATATATATATATATATATATATATACTAAATAAATATCAAATCTTAGTAATAATTACTAATTAAAAAATTGTAAAACAACTGTGTTGGAATTGTTAGGAAGATAAGTAATTAAAAAAATATATCAATTTAATAAAACACTTTGTTTATACAATTTTTACTATATGAGTAAAAAGTACACAGATTAACAGCAGATAGATTGGGAGAATATAATCATAATTAAAAACCGAAACACTTTAATAAAAGATGGTTATGTACTCTGGAAGATCCAACATTTTTAAATGTAGGTAAAAAGAAATAAAATAAGATTTAGGTACTCACAATCAATTTAATTTTACCACCAAAACGACCGGTTTCGCTTACTACACCTTGCTTTGTTTTTTTTTGTGGTAAAATTAAATTGATTGTTAGTAAGTCTTATTTGATTTCTTTTTACCTATTTGAAATGGACTCACACATGCAACACATTCATGATTTTTAAATGTCTCAAACTCTAAATTCCTTTTTGAAATAAACCTATTTTTTAAATTACATTTAACAAATTTATTTTCTTTATGAAATGGCAGATTGATACAAATTAATAAGTATCTCACCGAATTAGATTCATCTTAAAATTTCCCAAGATATACATCGACCAAATAATAGAGGTTAAGCGGTTTTTTATTTGGAAGACTACTTATAGAAGCCAATAATTCTCAGCCCACCTTTTCATTCATAAAACCCAAAAACAATTAATAAAACTAAGGAAGGTGGATCCATCTTAAAACACCTAACCTAACATTTCAATATCGCCAGAGGGCACCTTGAGTTAAAAAGGCGCCTACTTAATCGACTCCTTGCGGCTTGATCATCGATGTTGCCAATATCACAATTTTGTTTTAGAAATAGAAAAGTGCGGCACAAGCCAATGTGTCATAAATGTGAAAATATTATGAAGGCAAAAAATTAAGATATATTGATCATTTTGTTTTGCGAATTTGTACAGTAATTACACAAAAAAAACTTTACTTCTCTATTGGAAATTTAAAATTTTTCTAGATTACAAAGTTTTATAAAAGATAGAATAAAAATGTGTCTTAGCTACTAGTTTATTGGGAATACAATAAGAAAGTATAGATGTCATCAGATATGAAAGAGTGGTTAAAAATTGCTAATTGTTAGACAAAAATAATTTTTTACAAAATAATTTTACAATAAATTCAATTTTTTAACAAAAAATTGAATTTACTGTCATTAGGCAGCACAAATGAAACATAGATTTTTGATCATGTAGTTAAATAAAGAAACACAAAATCAGTGTTGATCGGATAGCCAAGCGGGCTGGGCGGCTGGCTTCTCCTTCGCTTCACTGCGAGAGATGTCAGTTCAATCCCCAGCTCGATGTACAGAGAACAAAAAGGCTAACGCAGCAGTTTAAAATTCTAAAATGAATCTGCGGCTTAGTCTAGAATATGCTGGTATCTGATCGGCCTATGGTGGAGTATTCGGCAAGAGATAAGGGCTTGCGGCTTGGTGATATTCCTCCATAGATCCCTACCGGAAGGGCGTGTGCTGCCTAAATACCGGGTATATATATAAAATCAGTGTTATGTTATTGCGGATGTGACATGCTTTGAGATCTGACCAAAAATATGTCAGGTGAATTCGTGCGTTTGAATGATAATCGCAACTTGTGAGCCATGGTAGTTAACCAGTCGTACGATGCAGTTGAGTATACCATACTTAAAAATCTGTCGTACTACTATTTTGAATATATGATAAGTTTGAACGTGGATACAGTTGGTGCAGTATAAATTTCGATGCACGTCATTATCTACATCAGACATCTATGTTGAAATTATTGCCAAAATACAAAAAAATTCCTGAATTTATTTTGAATCAAATATATCACATAATTATTTAAGGAGTGAATTATACAACAAAACAAATTAATATTCAATGTAAATAAATAAAAAAAATTTAAACAGAAAACAAGAATTAAGTATTAGTCTTAGTTAAAAACAATTTGAGCTGCTTTAACTATTCTATTTCACTTCTTTATACTACAAAGGTGGCTCAAATTGTTTTTAACACATGTTCTTCTGGAAAGAATTAAATTTGATTTCATATTAAACACATCTGTCTAACTTAACCTTCCGTCGGGCGCGGTCTTCAAACTCAAAGAAATGGGCGCCGTGTATCAAATTGATTACGCGGCTGTTTACGCCTCTTATTGTAAATAACAACAACTTATTTTAATACTATTCTTTTAATACATGTCATCCATGTACATAAGTACATCAAAATCTTAAAAATACATTCGAATACGAATAATTAACGCAAAAGGTAACTAACTAACTGAGGAGGAGCCTTGTAACTGGCTACCTACACTCGAGGGTTGGAAATCTTTTGATTCCAAGCCTTACTTCAAAGGACTTTTGTATGGATGTATCTCCATAGGTTTGGTTCTTCAGTGACCGTTGAAGGATAAGGATTGTTAATGTGAGCAAATATAGCTCCAGAGAAATAAAATCACTTTAAGTTTATCGACTTATAATTAAATATTTTTAAAGTAGAGAGGCCCAACACGGCCCTAGTGTACTATACAATGTCAAAAAATTCTTTCTTTATAACACGTGAAAGAGAAAACCGTATGTTTAAAAAACTGATTTCGGCGTAGAGAAATATTTTATATGAATTGAGAGTGTTTTAAAAATGCACATGCCTCAAGGGCGATGTGTGAGAATGAACTGAACTGATAATACTACTTGATGCGCAAAAGTTAAGATTACTCCTCTTTTATTTAGGTGTGCAAACTATTTAAGAGGTTGAGGCGCCAATGAGTCGGGTGTCCCGAGCAAACTAGATAAAGTGACTATTTTACTTATTCTACACTAAGAAAAGTCTGAAAAATTACATTTTTATTTTATATTTTTAAAAACAATATGTTCATTTCTGGAACACTAACTTTTTCTAAAATCTGACTGAATTTCTGAATTCTAGTACTCGAAAAATGAGCATAAGTTATGTATTATACCTTTCCCTCATTTATGTCATCTTGTAAAATTTTTTTAAATATTTGACTGCAAATATTATAAAAGCTGTCTATGTGAATCAGACAAATGAGTTTCTTACAATTTTTGCAGTTATACTTAATCAAACCTCCTTGTTCAATGCATGTATGACATCTCTTGAGTTTTCTGTTTTATGTTCTCCTTGTGTTAATGGGGCAAAATCTTTTAGACATTGTTGCATGCCGATATGAATTCCCGATGTTTGTGAACTTGGTCGAACCATATGAGGTAAAATTAATGCATGTGACAAATCTTTTAACAATTTTTTGTCTTCGAATAACATTTTGATTATTGCCAAAATATATTACATCATCTCAGCGATGATTTCACTAATATTTAGCATGTTTCAAGAATAATAGTGGAATCTTCATATAGATTTGAAGCCAAAATTATAGATTTTTCCTTTTCTGGAAATGTAAGACAGCAAAGTGCACCTATTTTTAGAGGCAAATTATCGAGGAGCTACTATTATTAGCTCCTCGTCGTATTTGGAAGGAATTCAGGTGGAATTTCAGGTGGAAAGGTTTTTACGTCATACCTCATCTATCAATGGAATACTGGTAAACCAGTTATCAGCAGTAACATTTCGGCCTGTCTGATAATAAGGCTGACAAAGTCGTAGAACAATATCCGACGGTGAATTGCTCAATCGAAATGGTCCTTCAGGCTGTAATCCTGCATATATTTCCAAATTATATAGACAGTAAACCCAAGAATCCACAAGTGCGTAGATTTTTACATTATATTTATTTGGTTTATTCGGTATGTATTGCACAAAACCGCATCGTCCACGAAAGCCTTTCAATTTCTTATCAATCATAACATTGTAACATAAACTATAGGATTTCTGTGAATTGTTCACTAACATAATAAAAATGTTACGAATTGCTGCAATTTTGTCGGTTTTTTCTTTCCGTTCTGGTCCGATCCCAACAGGTCTTCCACATTTTGTCTGTTACTTCTGTGAACACCAATAAAGTACAAGAGAACTATAAATGCTTTTAGTTGAACAATGTCAATAGGCTTGACATCTCTATCGCGTTTGAAGAACACTTTCAATACATTTGTTGGTCTGTTGTTAAATTAGGCAATATTTCGTCATCCATAATGCAACCCCAGCATTCCAAAGAAGTTTTTGCAATTCTTGCAGCACCTATTACACCTGGTAACTTGCGAATAGAATTATGTTGTTTTAAACGAATTCTTTGTGATGAGGGATTCTTTATACCATTTTGTTTTTTCTAAGTGCTTCTTTCCTTTACTTTTCTCTTATCGAAAAAAAAAAAAAAAAATGTTATCATCTGCGTTAGATCCATCGTAATCATTATTGTCACTAGTTTCTTGTTCGGTGTCTGAATCGCCGTTACGAGGTTCGACTTCATAGTCTGCACCTGTACCCCCTTCATTTTTAAAATTGTCCTGTGAATCACCTTCGTCGCCGTCAAACATCAATATTTGTAGTTCTTCAACATCTTTAGGGTCCTCCAAGTTATATTTTTTACTACAACTTGCAATGATAAGCATATTTCCGACCTAAAACAAATATAAATTTGTTAACTTGTAATCTGTTATCAAAAAAGTCTCCAAACGGACGTAGTAAATAAGGTTCGATGTTTATGAAGTCAGTGTAAGTATAACTATGCAATTTTAAATAAAAAAATAAAAGGTAGTAGTCGTATAAGGAAATATTACTTACCAAACTAACAAATATCATAATTTACAAACTTAATTTTGTTACAGTAATGGGCGCGGTATGTCAAAATGAACAATATTCAAATAACTTTGTTTTAGCAAAGAATATTAATATTCTATTTACTAATGACCGATCACCTTCTTTAAAATAATAAGAGGTAAGAAGCTACTGGTAACGACAATTCCCGACTGTTTACGATACACACATACTGGCACAAAACATTTGAGTTGTATCAATTTAATCAGCAGCACCCGACGGAACGTCAATACACTTTCTGCTAAATATATCTTTGCCGTAACCATTTCTTACACCACAGTTATTTTTATCTTGTTAATTATATCATCCGAAACTAACACAACTTCTGCAGCAGCTGTTACCTTTTTCGAAACGGTTTCTACGATCTGTCCTTACCATTTTATTCTACAATTTTTTTATCGATCTCTAGTACAAACGTAAAACGAATGGTTCCAGATCTAATTACACAGTGGGCCAAAACACAAAAACCAGAATCAAGACTGTAACGATAAGACTACTAAAGAGAATTGAAATACTATTATTGTCGACGACAACCCATTTTGTATTTGAACGGTCCGCCACTGCAGCCCAGCCAGCCAGCTAGTCGGTACAGACGACAGATGACAGAATGACATTCCATCACCAGCCGTTGAAAAGCATAGAACTATTTGTTATTGTTTTCATATTTTTGTGCAAATTCATAAATAAATGCAGTATTTTAGACTATTAATTAATTTCAATGAATACAGTCCACTACAACAATAAACATTGGTCCATTCGACCCGATATTTGTGATAAAATCAGTGCTAAAAGTGATTCACAGTAACGGTCAAGTGAAAGAACACGTGGGATTGCCGAACAATATACAGCCAAAAATACCGGTGAGTTCCCATCTGATTCCTATACCTATTTATACTGTTTTTGTTTGTGTAAGTTGCATAAACTATTTACAATCTATATATCTATTTAAATTCAATTCGAATCTATTTGATTAATAAACAATGTCGGACGAACACTTAAAAAGATTAATTAGAAAACGTGCTGGTCATAAAGCTTCATTTACAATTTTCTCCAAATTTCTAGAGTCTATTAAATGCAAATTAGAATTACATGATGTTGAAAAAATCGAACTAAGCGACAGAATAAATAAACTAGAAAATACATTTTTAGAAATTAAAATTATCCAATTAGAAATAGAAGAATTGGCAGACGATCCCGAACCACACTTTGTGATAAGGGAAGAACTTGAAAACAATTTTTATTCACTATCGGCTAATGCCAAAGCATTGTTAAATAAATTCATTTCAGATATTGATGATAAAAAGTCGGTGACAAGCGAGCATACAAACAATAACACTTCTATTTCTGACGGGGCTTATCGTTTACAAGGTGTAAAACTGCCAACAATACAAATTCCAAAGTTCGACGGCACATACGAATTTTGGCTAGAATTTCGAGACACTTTTGAATCACTCATTCATACAAATGATAGTATTACAAATATTCAGAAGTATCATTATCTTCGGGCATCATTACAAGGAAATGCCGCCGCAGTCATAAAACCTATCGAATTTTCCGCAAACGGGTACAATTTGGCATGGGACTCTGTATGTGATCGATACAATAATAAAAAACTCTTAATTCAATCATATTAAAGTTTTATTTTCATTGGAATCTATTCACAAAGAATCTTTTGTAAAATTTCGTAAATTAGTAGATGATTTTTCAAAACATTTAAAGTCACTTCAACAATTAAATCAGCCGTGTGAACAATGGGATGCCTTACTTATATTCATTATAACATCAAAACTAGACGAAACTACTATTAGGGAATGGGAAAAGCATATTGCTACTCAAACGGAACTACCAACTTTATCCGATCTAAAAGGATTTTTGAAATCAAGAGCAGATTTTCTAGAGGCAATTGAAATGAACATTGAAACAAAAAATAAAAGTAAGGAGAACAGGACGACTAGGGGATTCTTAGCAACAAAAACAAACTATACATGCGTCTCTTGTCAAGGCGACCATAGCATTTACACTTGCGAAACATTTTTAAATTATCCAATAAACGAAAGGTGGAATTTTATTAGATCAAAATCATTGTCTACAAACTGCTTGCGATCGGGTCACTCCAATAAACAGTGCAAACTCGGGCCATGTCGCAAGTGCAAAGCACGTCACAACTCACTTTTACACAATAATACAAATGATAGGAGCATCATTATAAGCCAAAATAATTCGGGCACGTTCAATAGAAATTCGAATATATCCAATAGCAGTATTAATACAAATCCATCACAAAGTACAAGTGAGCCAATAAATCCAGGAACAAGTAACAATACATTTTGTGGTAACAGCATGCTTTCTTGTTCTGATACAGGCTATGTTTTTCTCTCAACAGCAATCTTAAGTGTTAAAGATATGAATGGTAAAATGCAAAGGGCTCGTGCACTATTGGATTGCGGGTCTCAATCTTCATTTATCACAACAAACATGTGTAACAAACTAGGAATCAAACCACAAGATGTCAGCTTAAATCTTTTGGGCATAGGCAACAAACTATCAACTATTACAGGTCAATGTCAGTTAGAGATTTGCACATCTAATAATAAATTTGTAAAAATAATCAACTGTTTTGTATTGCCAAAAATAACAAATATTCTTCCTCATACAAACATTGATGTAAGCGCTATAAACATTCCTAATACAATTCGGTTAGCAGATCCTAATTTTGGCAATGCTGGATCTATTGACATTCTTATCGGCGCAGATATTTTTTGGCATTTGATTTGTAAGGTCGCATATCTTTAGATCAAGGTCCTATTTTAACAGAAGCAATATTTGGGTGGATAATTTCTGGCCCGCTGGGATCGGTTCCCACAATACAATATCTTGCAACCTTAGCACAAATCTGGAACTAACTAAACTTCTTCAGCAATTTTGGGAAGTAGAGGAATTGCCAAATATTCCTCATCTATCTGAAGAAGAGCAATTGTGCGAGGACAATTTTCAAAAAACTACTACACGTGATCCAAATGGTAGATTCATAGTTATGATGCCATTAAAACAATATCCGCATGTGTTGGGTGATTCAAGGATACAAGCTGAAAGAAGATTTCATCATCTAGAAAAAAGATTAGCACAAAACAATCCTCTTCGCGAACAATATATACAATTCATGCGCGAATATCAGGAGCTAAACCACATGTCGTTAGCAGATATCTCTGAAAACTCTACTGTCGACTACTACATGCCACATCATGGTGTCCTAAAGGAGGACAGTCTTACAACAAAACTTCGTGTCGTGTTTGACGCATCTTCACCAACAAGCAACGGGTTATCATTAAACAATATTCAATGCGTCGGACCCAGTATACAACAAGATCTATTCTCAATTCTCATCCGATTCAGAAAACACAAATTCATCATAAGCTCAGACGTAACCAAAATGTACAGGCAGGTGTTAATTCATCCCAGCCAACGCAGTCTTCAAAAAATAGTCTGGAGGGAAAGTCCTTCAGATCCATTACAACATTTTGCTTTAAATAAGGTTACTTTTCGCGAATAGTATGATCAGCTGTCAAAACAAAAAAGCGTTAGTTCCAACAGCAAGCTCTTCTCTTTAAACCCATGTATTGACCAGGATGGTTTAATACGTGTTGGTGGTCGCTTGGCTAACTCGGATTTTCTATATGACAAAAAAACATCCCATTGTCTTGGATTCAAAACATCATTTCACGATATTATTTTTCCATCATGAACACCTGCGTCTATATCATGCAGGCCCTCAGCTGCTTCTATCTACTATTCGGGAGACATATTGGCCTATATCAGGCAGAAACCTATCTAGGTTGACTGTTAAACAATGTACTACTTGTTTACGATTTAATCCTAAACCTATACAACCGATCATGGGTGATTTACCACGTGACCGATTACTATACACATTTCCCTTTGCCATCACTGGTATTGACTACGCCGGTCCGTTTTTGTATAAAAATAAGGGCAGAGGTGCCAAATTAAATAAATGCTATATTTCATTATTCATATGTTTTGCTACAAAGGCGATTCATCTTGAGCTCGTAACCGATTTGAGCACTCAAACATTCATGCTTGCCTTGCGCCGCTTTATCGCTCGTAGAGGAAAGCCAGCCAAATTGTACTCAGATAATGGTAGAAACTTCGTAGGTGCCATGTCTGAACTTAAAAGATTTTTAAAAATTAACAATGCACACATACAAGATTCATGTACACATGAGGGTATTGAATGGCATTTAATTCCGCCATATTCTCCACATTTCGGGGGACTCTGGGAATCCGGAGTAAAATCTTGTAAATTTCACTTAAAACGTTCACTTAAAAATACAAATCTTACATTTGAGGAGTTTGCAACAATACTATCACAAATAGAAGCAGTATTCAACTCCAGACCTTTGTGTCCTATTAGTCCTGATCCTAATGATTTAACACCACTCTGTCCCGCTCATTTCCTCATCGGTAGAATGCCAACGCTAGCTCCAGAACCAGATCTACTCCAAGAGATTCCACAACGACTCAATAGATTTCAACGCATCCAACAAATTTTCCAAAGTTTCTGGAAGAGATGGTCTTCCGAATACGTCGTCGAGCTACAGAGACGTTCTAAGTGGCAAATATCCAAGGGAGAATTAGTAGAAGGAACTTTAGTCCTTATCAAAGATGACTGTCTGCCACCAGCAAAGTGGAAACTAGGCAGAATAACTCACATACATGACGGATCGCAGAATACCGCTAGAGTTGCAAAAATAAAGACTCAAGAAGGTATCATCACGAGGTCATTCTCCAAAATATGTCCTCTCCTTCCATTAAATTGAAAGATTCAGGATCTTTCAAGGCCGGGAGTATGTCGACGACAACCCATTTTGTATTTGAACGGTCCGCCACTGCAGCCCAGCCAGCCAGCTAGTCGGTACAGACGACATATGACAGAATGACATTCCATCACCAGCCGTTGAGAAGCATAGAACTATTTGTTATTGTTTTCATATTTTTGTGCAAATTCATAAATAAATGCAGTATTTTAGACTATTAATTAATTTCAATGAATACAGTCCACTACAACAATAAACAATTATCAAATAATACCTCAATCAACTATGGGAGCTTTTCGGCTATGCTTCACCCAGCTCAGTCTCTCAAGTGTGAATCCGTCTTGTCTTAAACTATAAATTAAACAATGAAAATTCAGTTGGTAACCAATAAAACAATGAATTAACTAATCATATTTATTTAGCATAAAACAAAATAATGATACTTAGTTTGCACAAGCAAATCCTGCCTATAGCTCTACAATAAAATGAACTGATACTTATGGCATCGATGGGTTGCTTGCTTCTGTATAGTATGTTGTTGCCTCCAGATTATGTAAGTAAGTTTTAGGTGTTTGCCATTTGAGTTGTCTTGAAAACAGCTGCAGTCTTAAGTGGTTGGTTTTGTATGTGGTTAATCCATCGTTTTACTTAATAAATTATCCCTTAAACTAGAATGTAACACAGGGCGTATTAGAGAGACATCAAAGGGGGTTAACTTCCTTGCCAATTGTTTTACAAAATCGCAATTAAACAAATAGCAGATGACAAGGATAAAGTGAAATAGAATTAGTATTAAAATTAGTTAAGTTTTGTAAGATTCCTACATGCACAAAATCGAAAACGTGGCTTTGGAAAAAGTTAGGTTAAGAATATTGAAAATACTGTCAGAATTATAAAATATAGGTTACAATTAAAGTACTCACCCCAAATAAATTTCTGCAGACCATAAAATGAACCTTATTTTATATTTCCTTCTTTTATAAATTTCAACTACACACAAAAAAATATCTCACCACGTTAAAAAAGCTGATTGACTGAAATAGTGGGGAGTGACTACAATAAAGTATAGCATAGAGGCCATAGAACATATGTCTATGATGGAATTAGCTCTTCTGTCAAAATAGAACAGAATATATAGTCTACAGGACAGAAAGAGAGAGGGCGCCAACTATTTTTTGAAGAAAGAATAGTAAAAAAAGAAACTGAAGGTTGAGGAATTAATAAATTGTTATTAAAATTAATAAAAAAATCTTGTTCTCTCTTTCGATATCTAATTTTGTGTGAAGTTGGCAACGTCGTAGAGAAGGAATTATGAATCAAGATGGACATGTCAACGGCGCTAAAGACCCCTGTAATTTGGACCGAACGACCTGCGGATGAACGGGTCTGTATGAATGTAGCCACAACTTCAGCCTATTCAGGAACAAAAAAGGCGTTTATAACTTGTACCCACGAATACTGGTTTGTTTGTTTCATTTATTGGTACAATATCGTTTAATATTTAAGCTAAGGTTTAATATTTAATAATATTATACATATACATATTTGTAATTTTTAAATAGAAAATATGAGGGGTGTTATGTTAAAGTATATTAAAAAAGTTCTTTAAATTTAAATATGTTTATCTGTTTAAGTGAGCATTTCAAGCACCTCCCAACTTTAACAATTTTTTATGTTAATAATGTTAATTTGTACAAATAAAGGTATTAAGGTGGAATATACAATCCTATATTGGCTGCCCCAATGAAAAACACAGTATCTGCAGACATATACTTTTCGAGAAAAAGGCAGTTAACTTTAAAAGTTTCGCCGTACTCATCTATAAACACTATTCAAGTGAAATATTTTTTATTTAACTGTAAATACGTTCAAAACATTGCGTGAGGTTGCCGTTTTTCCAAATTGTAGTTAAACAAAGTTTAAAGCAAACCTTCTAAAATTTACAATTTTATCTGGACAAAAAATGTGTTTCCTGATAGTTGGCACCACAATTATTATTCCAGTCCTTAAGCAGGGAAGAAGAAAATCAGACTCGAAGTCTTATCGACCGATCTCGCTAACATGTTCGATATGTAAAATTCTGGAAAAAATAGTAAGCATAGACTACTGTGGTATCTAGAAGACAAACAACTTCTTACCCCTATTCAAAGTGGTTTCAGGAAATCAAGGTCTACTTTAGATAATCTAGTTGATATAGAATCCGAAATTCACGAAGCATTTGGATGCAATCAAGAGTGTTTAGCAGTTTTCTTTGACATAACCCATGCGTATGATACAATTTGGAGATCCGACATACTACAAAACTTATCCAGATGGTCAATCAAAGGTAACATCCTTAAGTTTATAAAAAATTTTCTAATATTTCGTGAGTTTAAAGTTCGTGTAGATAATGTTTGTTCAGAGCCAACAACACAAATTAATGGTATCCCACAAGGATCTACACTAAGCGTAATATTGTTCCTTATTGCGATTAATGATATCTCTAAATCCTTTAGTTCATTAGTAAAAGCACGCTTATATGCTGATGATCTCGTCATATTTTCTTGGGGGAAAAATGTTCTAACACTTACCAGATATATACAAGTCGCTATCAATCAACTAGAAAATTGGTCAGAGAGATGTGGTCTACAGATATCTCCAAACAAAACAAAAGCAATTTTCTTTAGCAAGAGCCCAAAAAACATTATACTACCACCTAATCTCACCTTATACTTGTTACCTATTACTTATGTTGAATCAACTACCTTCCTAGGAATGAAACTAGATCAGAGGTTAATCTGGAAAGATCATATTTTTCATCTTCGACAAACAACTCAAAATGGTCTAAATTTATTGAAAAGCATCTCACAAACAATGGGGAGCTGATTTCCAAACACCCATAACTGTCTACAGAACTCTAATTCGTTCTAAACTACATACATACTACTACAGGCCCAATACACAACACAGGAATAAGAATAGCACTGGGAGCTCATCATACTGGCCCAATTGAAAGTTTATATTGTGAATCAGGTGAACCTTCCCTTCAACTAAGAAGAAACTACCCTAGCCTTGTGTATGCTGCTAAATTGTCAGCCAATCCACATATACCGACATTTAAAAACACGTTTGCTGACAGATTCACATCGACATTTAACACTTCACAAAGATTAAGTCCCCCGTTTTATATTCGGATCCAAAAATTACAAAATAGTTTAAACATACATTTTCCTGAGACATACAGTGTAACTAACCTTAATCATCAACCTCCTTGGAGAATACAGCTGCCTATTTGTGATACAAGTCTTACTATCAATAACAAATATGACACACCACGTAGTATATTTAAAAAGAAAGCAGCAGAGAAATTAAACTGCTCTCATAACTCCCTCATTTTTACAGACGCGTCTAAATCCGACAATGGGGTAGGGGCTTCTTTTACAACTTTACAACAAGACTACTCCTTCTCACTTTCCCTACGATCAACCATATTTTCCCCAGAACTTCTTGCTATTTTGCAAGCAATAACATTTGTAAATAATAAAAACATACAAAACTCTTTGATAATAACTGACGCTTTAAGTGCTCTCAGCTCTATGAAACAGTTATACACAAACCATCCCATTCTATTGCTTATAAAGTCAGAACTAATGAGATGTCAAGAAAACGACCGATTTGTTAAATTCCTTTGGGTTCCGTCACACTGTGGTATAACTGGAAACGAAAAAGCTGATCAGTTGGCCAGGGAAGCAGCAGAAAATCCACAATCAACATTATTCACTAATGGCAACTACACTGGAACAATTCTGAGACATTAATGAAAAACATTAAGCAAGAGGTAGCTGTATACAAACTCCCATTCAAGCGACGAAACCAAGTATGCATCTCTAGATTACGTACAAGCCATACGAAGTTAACACACGATTACCTTTTAAGTAAAGAACAAATTCTCATGTGCTACAGTTGTGATTGTGTATCTACAGTGGACCATGTGCTAGTGGACTGCCCTTTGTACACCCCAGAACGACTTCAAGCTGGATTACCCACTTCATCCAAAGAGTGCTTAAACGGCTTCAATAATGACAAAACTATAAACGTTTTACAAAATGCATGACTAGTTCACAAAATATAGTGTAACATTATTAACATTTATGTAATTTATTGTACCATGCTAATAACCCCTAGTGGTTGAAGCAATTTTGTAAATAAAAAAAAAAAAAGTTTAAAGCAGATACTGTGTTTTACATTTTACTGGAGGTTAAATTCATATTTAAAAAAATATTACAAAACCACAGTATATATTTAGAAAAACTTTTAATTTCAAATATTATCGTTCTTAGTAGTTAATTTTTTTCAAAAGACGTTATTAAATCTAATAAATCATTATTTACAGAAATAGTTTCCCAAAAATATCTTCGGTTTATCGGCATTACAGGAACTAAAGTCTTAAAGATAGCTTTTTTCTTTTCTTCTGGAATTCCCCTAGTAAGTGTAAGTGGTTCGGCTAAGTAGTGCTCGGCCGCATATTTTTTTGGCAAAATGTCAAGTTCGGTGTAGTCTTCGGTGAAGTTTGTTTTGAAAAATAGTGTTTTTGATTATCTTTTAAAATTCACTTCTACAACCGAATTTATTTGAAAATTTTTTAAGACATCGTTATTTTTTCCTGTGACTCTTCTTTTTTTCTCCCATTTATATTATTTTTCGACCTCTAAACTTCTAAAGCCTTTCTTGAGGATTTGATAACATCTTTCAAATCATTAAAATCGTATACGTTCTCAACTTTATGCATTTTCTTTTCAATATTTCCATGGACCCCATCTGCTGACATATGGGTGTGACCTTTAGTTAAATATTTTATAGTTATTTCGTTTACTCATAAATCTGGACAGTTGAGAGTAACAGTAAATGCCGAAAAAATCGTCCAATTTTTGTTTTGGGCAGTACAATTGTGTCCAATATCAAATCTTCATAATTCATATCCGAAATTGGACAGTATAATTTTATCACCCAGTAGACCGAATGAATCTATTTGTTATTAAATACACACACGTAGTTAATTAGGTTACATACACATTTGGTCAATTATAAATAATAATTTGGACATCAGTCAAAAGTACTGACAAAGTTAAACAATTTACATAAATTAAATACACATATCACGCTAGGTACGCGAAAAATATTGACCCAAATAGAATTTATATAAAACTACGTCGGCCTAATGTGTTAACCTGCTAACTCCATTTTTTGGTCAATTTTACTTTTCGAGCCCGTCATAAAGTTGAGACGATTACCTTCCTTATGGTAAAGGAATAAGGTCGATATCAATATTCAATTGGTAGAAACGCCGTGCACGAAAAACTGCGTTGTACCCAATAGCAAAACTACACATCGAAAACCTGCTTAATCCTCGTGGGACCTTAGTTGCGTACTGACAATGGTCCGCCGTGAACGTGGCTGTTGAAAATATTGAAGTTTTTGAATGTTTTTATAAAATATTTTGAAAATAATTTGATTATAATACCGTCACAAATTGAAAAATAATATATTACTCCAGTTGCGAGTGAAAATAATTTGATTATAATACCGTCACAAATTGAAAAAGATTTCCAAACAACTAATATTTTGATTTCAAAGGTTATAAATAGTTCAGCCATTCAATCATTCGAAATAATAAGTCATGAACCAAGCCTATATTCACTTCAAGCTATTTCTAATACTCCAGATGAAACGCCAAGCATTATAGACAATATGCACGCTCCGGATGAAATCATATTACCTCTTGTTAATTCCAGTCATCAAGTTGTACCCAATCCACCTATATCCGATAATAGTGATACAAAACATA
Organism: Diabrotica undecimpunctata; assembly: GCF_040954645.1. NCBI lineage: Eukaryota > Metazoa > Arthropoda > Insecta > Coleoptera > Chrysomelidae > Diabrotica > Diabrotica undecimpunctata. Next base: position 13,419 of record NW_027312272.1, on the reverse strand, counting down.
ATAAACTTGTGTCTTATTCTGATTTTGACTCAGACTTGCTTTCTGAAATAAGAAAAAGTAATAAACGAAAGAAACAGTTTCAAGTCAGTAAAAAGAATGGTTTTCGGAAAAGAATAAAGATAGAAGAGAATGTGGTAAAAGCTATTTTGGAAGACAGAAGAAAGAAGACTACTATGATTACATGAAACCAAAAGAGGCTCGTTCCATCAAATTAAGATGCACTTGTAAAATCGGAAAGTACAGTACTTTAAAATGTGAAACCATAGATAAAAATTTAAGAAATGATATTTTTAAACAATTTGGGAGTTTTACTTGGGGAGAAAAAAAACCCTCGTCAACGAATGGGTAACCACTATTGAGACAATGCGACCACGAAATCGGAATACCAAAGAGATAACAAAGAGAGCTAATACATTTATTTATCATTTAAAAGTTAATAATGAAAACGTTAAGGTATGTCGAACAATGTTTTTGAACAATTTAGATCTAGGAAGGTGGACTGTACAAACCTGGAAAAAGGACTTCACAATGCAACCTCCTAGTATATTGAGGCGTCACAATTAACCATCTAATTTTTTTTATATATTTGCAATTTATTTTGATGTACCTTTGAATTTAGAGTATTTAGAAGACTGTTTTTTGTGAAAAATTTAATTATTTTTAAAAGTTTAGTTTTTGTTTCAAGAATTTTTTGATTTTATTTTTCTTTTAAATAAGTTGTCTCTTAATATTAACTTTGATTAAGTTTTAATATTGACTGTGATTTTAATGATTAAGATAAAAGTGTAGCTAGTGAAGAATACTTACAACATTTAATACGATGTTGGTTATTGTTTATAAAATAATCTATAATATTGTTTCATGTTTAAAGACTGATTCTGTTGTTAAACATTTGATAATAAATATTTTAATATAGACTGTATTTATCTGATTATTTTATTATAAACCTTAACTAAAAATCACATTGAAATGTCATTATGTTCATTTAAGTGTTATAACTGCTAAGTCCTCAATCAAATTTAAACCTTAAAACGAAAAACTGCCAAGTTATTATTTTTTGATTTTTTTTACCCTGTACTTTAGGTACTCAAGCATTAAAACTTACAAAATGTCTAGAATCATCATATAAACCAACGGGATCCTTAGAATCTTGATATGTAAAAAAGAAAAAGTATTATTCAGTTTTTTCTCCCTCCTGTAAACTATGCAAAAACGGACTTAGCAGGATAACAAATTAGGCGACGTAATATCTCTTGACTAGAGAAGCATTCAATCAATATTCACTCAACGAACATGTAGTCTTCAACGATCAACTTCATCAGTCTCTACTCAAAGTAATCCCGGGTCTACACCCATAGTGTACGTCTCAACAATAAACTCTGCTACTATTATTTGGTGTTTCCATTACAACAGAACGAACATCTTCACTGAGCCAACGAAGGGAATTTGTTCAAATTGTCTGCCCAAAAAATAAATTTTGTAAAATCACGTTCTCTATTTATAACTGTAAAAATGAAATCAACGATGTTTGGTGCCTTTCGACCAGCCATTCCCTAGTGCCAGACTACGCAGTAGCTATTTAACCCAGATTCCTTATAGATAGGAGCAAATGTTTCGTTAAAATATACTAATCTTCTGGAAAAAAAAGTATCTTTAATCCCTGGCATTATGGGAAGCAAAATAACTTTTTGTAAGTCCATTGAGATATACTTTACATGTTCTGGTGAGGCTTTTGCAAGAACAACATCGGATTTATAGAATTCGTTAGCCTTGTTTGCTTTATCAATATGAATTTTATAATTGTCTAGACTTTCCGGAGGTATTTCTTTATTTTCCTTGTCTGCCACCTTTTCTAAGTTTTTGAAAACTTCACACTAAAGACATTACAAAGACAGTACAAAATGATAAACACTTTTTAAAAAAGATTTTATCTCAACACACATGTACTCACTCAACTTTTTTTGAGGTGACGCGTTGGTTTCTTGAACTGAAAAACACAGTATCTGCCATATACTGTGTTTGTAAAAACATTTTTTATTGAAGATGTTGTAAAAATAAAATGAAAAAGTATCTGGCATATACTGTCATTTACACTTCATTTTAAAATTAGAAAATTAACGGTGGATACTGTGCTTTACTATTCAAAAAACCTTCAAAACCAAATGATTTACGGGGTTTTTAAACCTACGATATAATAAACAACATTAAGTGATATTCACAAAAGTAAATAAGTCAATTATGAAGAAATTGTGGAATACTTTCATTGGGGCAGCCGATATACTACACAAGAAAATGGGATTTCATAGAGAATAAACAGAAGCTTATTAGACAAAGTACGACCAAATTTGCTGAAACTAATTTACCAAAAAAGTTATGGGAGTATCATTTTATTTTAAAGATAAGGACATTTTTAAAGATAAAAATTTTTATTATACAGTTGAAATTAATTAGAATAGAAGAGAAAAATTTGAATTATACATATTTTTTTAACTGTTTATACAAATTACATTGTTTGTTTATTAATAATATTATTAAAACATTGCATATTTGTAATGTACGCAAAAAATACACACGAATTTAAAAAAAAAAGTCAATATCTCCAGATAATTAAAATTCATTGTTTTTCTACCACTTTCCGATAACTTTAATAACCATAAAGTTATTGACTATATAGCTAACTCTGAGATAGCGCGTAAACTAATTTGATTAGTTTCTTGTTACGAACTCGATTTACCCGTTTAATAAGATGTTTGTGGTTAATTTTGGAAATTAGGAGCACATAATTAAATTTTCTGCAACAATTATAGTACCATATAAATAGGAATACATGTTTATGGTTTAACTAGTGTAGATTTCGCGTTTTTCTGCACCTTCCGCCGTCGATCGTAAGTACTTTTTTAATACGTATTATAATTAAGATATTTGAGCTTATTTTTTTCCAGCAAATATTTTTTTATTTATATACCTACACATATTAATATTTATAATTACTTTACTCGTACTTTATATTGCAAATTTATACAGCTGTAACCTAGCAATTGTCATCCATATTGAGCTTGAGAGAGGTTATAGACCAGGTAGCTAACGATTTTTTCATGGCACTCGTTGATACAGGTATCTAAAAACAGCTTTTGATAAATTTGGTGATAACAATATGTAATATTGTTTATCCCAAAAAGCTTTTATCTTCAACGTTATTGTGCGTAAACTTTTGGGTCTACATAAATTCTTATAGCATCAAATTGAAGAAAAACGCTTATTTCATCAAATTAAGTCAGTTAACGATTAAAAAGTTTATGTTAAATATTGAAAAATAGGTTTGCAAAAGTACTGTGATTTTAACTTTACAAATATTTAAAATAACTCAATTTTTATTCAATTCAATACAAACTAAAGACGCAGTCACAGTTAGGAAATTATTTTTTTATTCGACTTATATGTTTACACGAAGTAAAAAAAAACATTATATCCTACGACCCCTAAAACCCCAGTTAACCCTTTTTTGTCAAAAATTTACCAGACCTTTGTTTATAGACAATAAGATATTTAAAAGAAACCGTGAAACCGTTGAAAGAACAAGAGGTTAAGTTTAGATAAAAAAAAAATTAAGAACGATTCCTTTAAAAATCAGCCGTCTATGATGCGTTAAAGCTAAACAGTTTAAAATCGAAGCGATTTTACTAAATTCAAATTTATATAAATATATATATATATATATATACGTGTATATATATATATATATATATATATATATATATATATATATATATATATATATATATATATATATATATATAAGCGAGGTTCCTCCAGCCTCTGCCGCTTCTCGCATTTCGACCGCCATCGTTTTCTGTCCATCCATCCGTCTTCTCTGATAGCTCTATCTCTCATTATGTGCCGTACATTTTCTTCCCAGGCAACTGAAGGCCTTCCACTTCTTCTTCTTTGTTGTGGTATGTAATTTAAAGCTTTCTTTGGCCATCATTCATTCGCTTCACGTGGCCGTACCACACTAGTTGTCTCGTTTCAATTCTGTCTACACTGGAATATACAGTATTTGTCCTCCTTCTAATATCTTCATTCCTGATATGACCTTTTTTGAATACACCACACGCTCTCCTTAGAAAATCTATTTCTACTACTTCTACTCTTTTTCTATCTTTTTTCGTGATCTGCCAATTTTCTACCCTATAAGTCATAATAGGCTCTATCAAAGTTCGATAGACTGTCAATTTCGTTTCTTGTCTAATATCTTTAGACCATAGTAGAGAGTTTAGAATGTTTACCGCTTTTTTTCGTGCTGCGTTCTGTTTTCGATATCTCTTTTGATAGTGCCTTCTTTAGATATTATAGATCCGAGATATTTATATTCATTATATGTTTTTGTGTTTCTAATTTCTAAACTCTGGATCTTCTTCATCATCTCCTATTTTAAGATACTCTGTCTTTGACATATTCATATTGAGGCCCCATTTTTCATATTCTTTCTTTAGTTCCTAAACATGTAGTCCATGTCTTCCTCTTCATTCGCTACGACTACCTGATCATCTGCGAAAAATAAAGTTCTAGACATTTACCATCGCCTATGTCTATTCGCATTCCGGTTTTTCATATATGGAAAAAATATATTGTATAATAATATGTATTATATATATAATATATATTATATAATATGGAGGAAACTATGTCTATTTCGAATACTTGTTTCCTCCACTGCTCTAGCGATGATTGAATATATATTTTAAATAAGGTCGGAGATACACAACATCCTTGTTTAAGCCTCTTTGTTATTGGAAATGATTCAGATATAAAGTTTCCTTCTTTAACGACACTTCTTGCATTTTTGTATATATTTGTGATAGCATCCACATACTCTCTACTGAGACCTACTTTCGTCAATTTTGAATAAGTTTTTTTCAAAGGTACCGTATCGTATGCCTTCTCTAAATCTACAAACAATAGGTGGGTAGATAGGTTCCTTGCCTTCCGTTTTTCGATTACCTACTGCAGAACGAATATACCATCAGTGCACGATCTTCCTGCACGAAATCCATTTTGTTCAAATGTTTTTCAAATGTTCAAATTTGTTGTTGAAATCCAAATTCAAATTTATAAAAGTCGTAAGATCTCCCTCATCAACAAAAGTGATTTTTTTTTAAATTTGAGGCATCTCATGACATAATAATAAAAATACAATAAGTTAATTATTTGTAAATTGTGTATTTACTCGAGTAATTTGTTTAAACTTAAAATAAATATTTATTTTGAACAATTTTTCTTTCTTCTTTTTTTTTTGTTAGTGGAAAAGGTTATGAAATGATAAACAACTTAAATATATATGTATTAAATTAATAAATATTTTTTTTTTAATAATAAATTTTACAAAAAATTAATTTTTTATTTGAAAATCAAATCCGTCTTTTTTTTGAAATTATGCTTATTATTTTTAAAATTACTGTTTCTTGAAAACGTTACAAATATATTTTACTTTTTAAAGATTATACTTTAATTTGTTTAAAATATAATTATAACATTATTCATTCAAGGAAATAATTGTAAAAATAATAAGCATAATAAAAAAAATTAACACGTTTATCAAATAAAAAACTTATTTTTTTTTTTAAATTTATTTTGAAAAGATATTATTTATGACTACAATACATAAGTATTTAGATTACCTATCATTTCATAACCTTTTCTGCTAATAATATTACGAAAACGGTAAAGTTTTGCAAAAGTAATATTTATTTTAAATTGTTTTAAAAAATTACTCGATTAAATACACAATTCACACCTTAACTAATTGGATTTTTATGATTCATGCAATGATACACATGCAACTTTAAAATTAATTTTCGTTGATTCGAACCGGAGATATTGCGACTTTTATAAATTTTAATTTATGAATTCTGTTTTTGAACTATGTAATAAAATCGAGAAATAAAAACAGCTAGCTCGGGTTCTAAGAGATGTAGAACATTGTATTTTTTAATTCGTGTAGTAATGCCAGCATTTCAAATAAAAAAATTAACTTCCTATATGTCGATGCGTCTGGCTGTTGTGTTATTTTAAATGTTTATAAGCTTAAAGTAGAGAATGTTTGTAAAGCTATTTACAAACATATTGTAACATAAATTTCTTGTCTTGTAAGACATATGAACAGTTCTATGAGATTTGTACGTAAACATGAAACTTTTTATGATCGTGTGAAAGCTATATTTGCATCCTTCCTTTAACCTAAATGTTATAACACCTTATCCATGGTCTAGTTTTGTTTGTCTACTAAAAATGTCCTGATGGGCCCCTAGACGAGCAAGTGACCCCGTATAATTCCTTATCGTATCTTTTTCTATTAATTATCCCATAATTTTGTATTAGGAGTATTTTTGTTGTCAAAAGTTGTCAAAAACGAGTATTTTTTGCAAAATGCCAAAAGTAGGTATTAATAGGTGATATTTAATGCCTTTACTAGAGGGTATTATTTTCAAGTCTATGAATTTTTCTACATTTTTTAAAAAACGTCTGAATAAAGAATGTTTATTTCTACCATTACTTTTGTAGAGTTGAAATAACTTGCTAAGATGACGGAAAAAATGTCCAGTTAGTAATAATCTCTCACTCACCTCTACTTACTAAGATGGACGGATAATAAAAAATATAGAGAAAATTATCTTCGCTATCAGAATCTTCACCCACACTAATATACATGACTCTATGACAGCAACAAAAAATGGCTACTTAGAAATGAAATCATCCTGATTTCATTTTGTCATACCATAATTTCACCATAATTTTCATTTTGTCTATAGTTTTTTCCAACTTTTCTACAGAAATTGAAAATAAAAGAAGCCGTTCGTAGTGAAATTCGGTCGTGAGGGCTCGGCAAGTATCTATAAAAAATTTCATATTTTTTTGCAAAATTTTAGTTCCTGTAAAAATATTTTCTTAGTTTTGACTTTTAATTAAACTACAATCGATTAAAAAAAACTACATATGCAACAAATAATGACAGACATTTTTCAAATAATCCCATCAATACCATTAAAAATTCGTTATTGCTCTATCATCATTATTATTTTGGCTTTACAACCCTGTATGGGTCCTAGTCTCCTTAAGAATTTCTCTCCAGTCGTCCCTATCCATCGCCTTATTCCGCCAAGCACGTACTCCCATACTTCTCATATCCTCATCGATGTTGTCAAAAAACCTTGTTCTAAGGTTTCCTCTTCTTCTCTGACGAATGGGTACATCAAGGACCGTTTTTCTAGCTTCTTCTTCTTCTTCTTCTTCTTTTTGTATAGACATGAATCTGTCTGTTTTTCAATGTGCCTCCAGTAAGTTGTCGTTCCATCGTTTTCGTGGTCGTTCTACTGATCGTCTTCCTATTGGGGGACCGTCTCTTGCCGTCTATACTACTCTATTTGTTGTCATTCGGCTTATATTATTGTTCCATTCTACTCTTCTCAAACTCCTAACAAAAATTTTAACCAATAGATTGACGACAAAATTCGACGGATACCAGTCGAAAGAACAAGCTGGTTTTAGAAAGGGATTTAGCACAAGTGACCCTTTACTAAGTATGAAAATACTTATAGAACGAGCAAATGAATACCATGTTTCCTCTATATATAGCGTTCATAGATTTCGAAAAGGCTTTCGACATTGTCGAACATTGGGCACTGAAAAGTTCTTTGATTAACAGCAGAATTCACCACAGATATACGGAACTAATAGCCAATATATTATAAGGAAGCCAAAACAACAATAAAAGTATATGAAGGAACAAAATCAATACAAATAAAGAGAGGCGTAAGACAGGGTGACACAATATTACTGAAACTTTTCAATCAGGCTCTGGAAGATATTTTTAAAAGATTAGAATGGGAAGAAAACGTATAACAATTTGTGGACAATGCTAAGGTACTCTGATGACATCGCATTAATAACCGATAAAAAAGAAGAATTATTTGAAATGATGAAAGAACTGGACGTAGAAGCTGGAAAGATAGGCCTTTATGTAAGGCCTTGCAGCAAGACCAAAATCATAACAAATACAGATGAGGACATCACAATGAGGATCGGACAAGATGAAATAGAACAACTTCAGGATTATATATATATATATATATATATATATATATATATATATATATATATATATATATATATATATACATATATATATATGTTAGTTTTGATATTTCCGCGGGAGCTGTATGTTATATCAATGGTATTCCGGGTTTGACCTCCGCGTTAAATGTTGTTGGTTTTGATAAAAACCATTTTGACGACGTTTCGGCAAGATCTCACTTGCCATTTTCAAGTCTCTCTGGATGGTCTGCTTCTTGTCGATGTTCGAGTGGAAGTGACTCTCGACCACTCGAACATCGACAAGAAGCAGACCATCCAGAGAGACTTGAAAATGGCAAGTGAGATCTTGCCGAAACGTCGTCAAAATGGTTTTTATCAAAACCAACAACATTTAACGCGGAGTCAAACCCGGAATACCATTGATATAATATATATATATATATATATATATATATATATATATATATATATATATATATATACATATATATATATATATATATATATATATATATATATATATATATATAGGGTATAATAAAAAACATGATGTCAGGTCAGGTATGCACCAAATCATACTTTATATTTACTAGGATTATATGCAAAAAGTCTGGGTCAAACTATAAAACTTAACAAAGAAAACCAAACAGCAGAGATAAAAAGACGAGTTAGACTGACATGGGCGGCATTTGGCAAACTAAGCTATATTCTTAAAAACAAAAGATATCCACAGCATCTTAAGACCAAAGTATACAATCAATGCGTACTACCTGTTCTCACTTATGGTTCCTAAACGTGGACATTTACAAAAGCAAACATGGACAAAATTATAAAAACCCAAAGAGCAATGGAAAGACAAATGTTGCACATAAGACTAATGGATAAAAAGAGAAACGAATGAATAAGATAGAAAACAAAAGTGAGGGATGTTAGACAAGAAGTTGCAAAATTGAAATGGAGATTTGCCGGACACAATATAAGACAAAAAGAAGACCGATGGAACAAAATTCTTATAAGTTGGAGACCGTGGGAATATAAACGAAGCAGAGGAAGGCCCCAAATGAGATGGGCAGATAATATCAAGAAGTACGTGAGCTCTAGGTGGATGACTGTAGCGATAGATAGAGAAGAATGGAAAAGGATTGGGGAGGCCTATGTCCAAAGATGGACCGAAGAAGGCTAATTAAATAGATTAGATCTACTCTTCTATTTCTTACTCCGTTCTTGATGTTCTCCACCTTGTATCTACGTCATATATCTGTACTTTTAGCTCTGTCCCATAGTGTCTTAACATCAATTTTTCTAAGTGTTTTCATCTCTGCTGTTTCTAACATCCTATTTGTCCTCTCTGTGGTCTCAGGTCTTACTTCTGCCGCGTATGTCATTATTGGTCTAATGACTGTTTTGTAAATTCTGCTTTTCGTTTCTTTCTTTCATTTTTTTAGCTGAAGCATAAGCTGGATGCATAAGCTTAACTATCTGGAAGTAACCGTTCATAAGAATGAAAGAGTAAACATACGCGGAGGTGACCTACGGAGAACTTAGGAATGGACTCCAGCGGAGCCGAGCCGCCGAACTTTTGACAAGTTTGATCAAAGATAGAAGCTCGGCTTGAACGTTGACCTAAGTTGAACGTAACTCGACTAAGCTTGAGCTTGCGACCATTCCTAGAGCCATTTGAGAACGGCTGCACTGGGAAGGATAATGCTAAATATCGGTGGAAACAAATTCAAAAGAAGAATTCTTCACGAGGTCGTCCTCACGAGACCACAGTCTTAAGTAAAGCGGTAGAAATACCGACTTACAATAGGACATGGTACGTGTCGACAGAACTAGTCTGCTGTGGGTGGCAGGTGCCAACAGGACCACGTCAGCTGCCGCTCTGAGGGTAGTCACCATCTGTGTTCCTATACATGTGTGAGCAGGTGAGAGGGCTAGAGTTTACAATAATATGGGGCGGAACATTGGAGAGGGAGAGATGAGTAGTTTTGATAGACCAGAGCCAGGAAGAGTGGGAGTTAACACTTGATGTGGTACAGTGGACTTAGTTTCTAATTTGGAAACTTTATTTAAAAAAATCCCTTATAAAAGGTATATATGTTCTAAAATTGCTCTTTCGGGTAACATAACAGAATTTTATTAAGGATTTTTTTAAACAGATTTTGTGATAGAAGATTTTATAATTTATGATATACAGACAACTACAGGAATTTCATTTTCCTTGTGGATACTAATTTTGAACATAAAAAGCTGCGTAGGATTGAGGGCATAGTCAAGCAGCAATTGCTGCTTTTCAGATTCAGGAAAGTACAGTTTGACCAGTGCTTTTACTGTCGTCGTTCGAACACTGTAACACACACGATATTAGAGAGTAAGCATTACTCATCAATTCTACTATAAATTTTTTTTTGTAAAAGTCCGTCTTTCTAATCTTTATTCATTAGTCATATTTTTGTATGTGCCAATGTTTAAAAATTTAACTATTGTATGCAAAAATCAATTTGAACTATTTTATTTTATATGAACATTCACTCCGTTTGACAATTATATAAAGAACAGAAAAAACATAACAACATTTTACATTATCTTTTACGACTCTACCTGCTACATAGTCTAAAATGGAAAAGTTTTAATGAATCAATAATTTTGATACTTTCAGTATTTTTTATATTGGTTTTCTCTACGAATCTACCCACCATTTAATAAACCTAATATGATTTAATTCTGGCCCGTCACTGACCTTATTACTCGGTGGTCCTATATCCTGGAATGTCGACAGGTCTCTTAGTTCTTCATTTTAAGTTCTTTGATCCTTTCTCGACCACCATATCACCGCCTCGACGACGTTACCCTTTCTACAATTAACACATAAGTAATTATAGGTTTTACATGTTATAAACTAACCGCGAGTTGTTGGCTGAATGGTCGAAATAGCCGCAGGCCAGACCCTTTTTTGATAGGTGTGTTTTCGATGTGCAAATAAGTTGGTAAAATACTTGCTAAATGGGCGGACTGTCTAAACGGGGTTACGGTTGGATTAATCAGCTTACTGGAGCACTGTTTATGGATTTAATTTAAACTAAAAATTATATACATAATGACGAAAGCAGGCAGTTTATTTCCATAACCCTTTAATGTATAGCAAAACCGAGCTACAATTTTTCTCAATACTACTGTAGATTTGGAGATCTAAAAATGAAATTTTAAACTCTTTGTTTGTACTTAGTACTAAAAACAGACGAGAGGGAAGAGGAACCACCAACGAGACTTAAAGTTAAAGATGCAGTTAAAAACTAGCCAGAAACAAATCACCTGAAATAGATAATCTCCCAGCTAAACTATATAAAGAGGTGACCACGATACCATAATGGCATTACAGCAGCTTATAAAAGAAATATGGACACAGAAATTCCTCCCCAATGATTGGAATATTGGAATACTTTGCACCATACACAAAAAAAGAAATAGTTACTAGTTAAATGGAAATAAGCCATAATTAAAGGTTAAAGTAAGTTTATTGACAAAAAACAAAAAAAGGAGATGCTTTAAATGCTCTAATCACAGAGGAATTACGCTTCTAAATGCAGCGTATAAAATAATTTCCACAGTACTATCAAAGAATATAGACGCTTAGAAGACGATAGAAGCGTCTGTATTCTTTGGTACTATGTCACCGTATAGGACCGTATGCAGAACGGATATTAGAAAAATACCAGGCTGGTTTCAGAGGTGGTAAATCGACAATCCATCAGATTGAAACCCTGAAACAAATGTTGGTGAAAACACTGAAATATGGCATTGGTACTCATGACATATGTATGGGCTATAAATCAGCCTACGACTCTGTGAATAGAAGAGAAGTATTCAAAGCAATAAAAGAGAATACCAAATCAGTTGGTAAATTTAACAAAACAACTCTTAAAAAAGTTGAATGGAGAATACGAGAGACCCCCTCTCCTGTATACTGTTCAATCTGGCTCTGGAAAAAGTAATATGTATGTCACAAATCACAACCACTGGTTCAATATATAATAAATCGGTGCAAACCATGGCCTATGCTGATGATATCAATACTGTTATTAGAACGGAAAACGCTGTACGAGAGGCATATGTAGCATTAAAAGAATCAGCTACAAAAATGGATTTAATAATAAACACCAACAAAACGAAGTTTATGAAAATAAGCACGCAACCACATATTCTATGACCACTTATTATAGAAAAAGACGTCATCGAAGCAGTGAACAAATAGAGGTGCTTAACACTGAAAACAATACTACCGCAGAATTTGCACAACCAACAGATGCCATTTTGGACTCAAACTCCTCTTTAAATCCACAATTCTATCGAGAAATACAAAAATAAAACTCTACAAAACAATGCCCAGTCCTAACATATGGTTCAGAGACCTACACTCTAACAAAAAATAATAAAAACATGTTAGGATATTTTGAAAGAAGAGTACTAAGGCGAATCTATGGAGCAGTGAATGACACTGAAGTCTGGAGAAGACGAAACAACTTTGAACTTTATAGAAAATACCAGGAATCAGATATCGTAAAACATATTAAGATAGGATATCTGAGGTGGACGGGGCATGTAATACAGATGGAACAAAATGAACCAGCTAGAAAAACGCTCCTTAATAGACCCATTGATCAGAAAAGAAGAGGAAGACCCAGAACAAGGTTCCTTGATAATATCGACAAACACATGAGAAATATGAAAATACGTGCTAGGTGGAGAAAGGCGATGGATAGCGACGATTGGAGCGAAATTCTTGAGTAGGCTAGGACACATGCAGGGTTGTAAAGCCAGAATAATAATAATGATGAGGTTTGTACTTAGTTTTCACCAAATTCCAGTTAATGTTCACCAAATTTATAAAGTAACTTAAATAATTCTTACTAGCGGATCACTCTGAGATAGCGCGTTTTTATTGACAGAAGAACTTCGAAGAGTTATTTACACAAGTACTTGAAAACTGTACAGAAGGGATCAATATAAAAGGTGAACATATAAATAACATTCGTTATGCCCACGATACACTTATTATCGCTGAAAGTGAGAAAGACCTTCAGATGCTGCTGAACACAATTTCGGATACTGGAGAACACTTTGGTTTAACAATAAATATAAAGAAAACAAAAACCATGGTTATCAGTAAAAGGGGTAAAGTCACATCAAGAATTCAGATAAAAAATGAACATATTTGACAAGGGGATAGAATGAAGTAATTTGGAGCATGAATTACTAAAGATATAAATCCGAAATCAGAAATTCGGTCAATAATGGAGCAATCAAGAGCAGCCACTCTGAGATAGCGCG